>NC_063163.1:43233089-43362869 GCF_023159225.1 Perognathus longimembris pacificus | reverse complement strand
GGTTATGTTAATAATGACTAGGAAATAATAATGCCTAGGAAAAAATCCCTTCTGCCCTAAGCAGTTCCCTGCTGCCTGAGTCCATGCGCACACTTCCTATGTTCAACATCCTATGAGTCTGTCTTGCTTTAACACAAAATATAGAAATATTAGGCCTTAGGCAGGGGATCCAAAAAAGTATGCTTCTATCAGAAAGAATGACACTGCCATATTTGTTAGGAAATGGAAAGACTTGGGAAAAAATCATACTGAGTGAAGTGAGCCAGAACCAAAGAAACATAAACTTTATGGTTAGAATGGTAATAATCAGTATATGTCTAGATTAGTCTGAAAAGATGATCACAATAGCTTGATAGCTATGTACAAATGATCACATATGTTAAGCGAAACAATCTCTAAGATATGGAAAAAAGTGGTTTATCAAGGGCTATGTGAAATTCTGTTGTTTTTCTAAAAAAAATCTTTTCTATGGTTTAGCCCTGTTGTCACTTTATTTTATTTTGGTACCCTGGGTATTATATATATGTTTGTTTGAATAAGGGAAGGGGAACATTAAAATGGTGAGACAAGGGTAAAAGGGGAACCAATGCAACAGCAATACTTATAAGACAATATGCTGTAAACTAATTATATACTGGGGATGAGGGGGATTGGCATGGAGGGAAAGTGGAAGAACAATGAGCAAGGGGGTAACAAGTTGGAAAAGAAATGTACTCACTACCTTACAGATGAAACTGTAACTCCTTTGTATCATCATGTTGAAAATAAAAAAAGAATTTTACATTCAAAATAAGGCACACTTGGCCATATGATGGCTCATGCCTGGAAACTTAGCTCCTCAGCAGGCTGAGAACTAAGGATTGTGGTTTGAAGCCAGACCAAGAAGGAAAGAACATGATACACTATTTTCATACAAACTACTGAGAAAAGCCAGAAGTTGACCTGTAGCTCAAGGGATAGAGCAGTAGCCTTAAGCCAAAAAAAGTCAGGGTTGGTGCCCAAGACCTGAGTTAAACTCCAGGACCTGGACTCAATCAATAAGTAAATAAGGCAGAGACATAGAGGATGAGTCTATACGTCATACAATTGTTAACAAATAGCATATAAGAAAAGGGGTATAGAAACATTCTGCTTCATATCCCTGACATGAGCTTTCTATCCCTTAGGGCTGCTATGAGATACACTGTTCATGCAAGGTATACTTCGCTTGTGAAGACTTGTTACAATGATAGAAAATTTCAACTACACATTCAAGGAAGGACTCATATAGTGTTCTAAGAGGGTTTTTTTTGACAGTTCACAGAAATAGCACTATGAGTCTTGTGACTGTGTTTTCTCACTAATTCACCTAACTTTCTAAAGGGAGGATTGCAACAGATATAATCTGAATGCCCAACTATTTTATATAGTTCCAAGAAATCTGGCTTCATATCTGTTATCTTTATGTCCTTGTGTATACATGTATATACATACATATGCATGTATGCAAGCATCTCACCTATCACTGACATCATTCAATACTACTTTTTGCTTCATTCTTCTCTGGGCTAAAGGATTAAATTATACACAATCAAATACTAGGTGAATTTGTAGATTTCTTTCTTTCTTTTTTTTTTTTTAACAGTTTGGGGGTTTAAACTCTGAGCCTAGGCATTGTCCATGAGTTTCTTTTGCTCAAGTCTAGCACTCTACCACTTGAGCCACAGTGCCACTTCTGGCATTTTATGTGGTACTGAGGAATAAAACCCAGGGCTTCATGCATTCTAGGCAAACACTCTACCACTAAGCCCCATTTCCAGCCTTGGATTTACTTTTCATTCAAGTTGGCTACAAGTAACCAGACCTAATATTAGGAGAACTTGAAAGCCTAACATTGAATTATATGAAAAAGAGTATTTCTATTTTCAGTACAAATGAGGCTTCTGGGGGAAAAATTACATGTTTATACCTGATTAAAAAAAGACTTCATTACTGACTGAAAAATATTCCTGTCCTAGGTCAGGTGTTTGTGCTTCAGAACTATAATCAAACCAGCTCAGGCAACTAAGATCTGAGGATCATGTGTAACTGGCATAGACATAAAAGTCCAGGAGACTCCAATCTCCAATTAACTATGAAACAGTCTGAAAAGGGTCTGTGGATAAAGTGGTAGAGTCACAGTCTTGAGCAAAATAGACTCTGGGAGACAGTCCACAGAATTCAAGCTGAAGTTCAAGGAATGGAAGAAAAAAAAACAAAAGAAATGGATGTCTTTCTTAGTAAATACAACAAAATGTCCTTAAATTGTTGAACAAATCTTAGTTATTCTGAATCCTGTGTTCTCTTTTGTCCTGCTTTATTTACACTACCCATGGCTGTCTTTCCTGCCTACCAGATAGGGACAAGAAACACGAGGCTAGAAGCAGGACTGCCTTGCAGTTTTTTGGTGGCCTTCAGGACTATTGAGTCCTGGGGAATGAAGCATTGGTCCAGGGTCAAAGAGCTCCATTGTCTTGGGTAAAACAGTACAATGGGACTACCTCCTTGATTCTGAGAGGGAATCTCACTTCCTTGGCTCTTCAGGAGTTGAGAAATGCACTTTGATACTCGGATTAAGGATTGTGATTGAAAGTCCTTGAATTCCCATCAGATCATAACCAAGTCTCTTCTGACCTGCTCTATCATTTTCTCTTTAGTTTCATAACTCAAAATTATTATGGACAGTTTTTCATAGGTCATCACATATTCTTTTGATTATCATCATTCTCCAAAAGATTTCCCATGAGAAATAAAATAACTTACCCAGTTGTTATCCGTTTATTGGGGTAGACGAACAACTCCCTTAGTTGTTCCACTTCGCTGAGAAACAAACAGAAAATTAAGGTGGACTGTGTAGAAGAAATCACACTGTTTTACTACAGTGCTGACCATGCATGCTAAGCAGGTGCTCATTCCCCTGAGTTGTAACTCCTGCTCTTCTAACCCAACAAATCCCCTCTCAAGCACTAAGGCTTGAAATCAGTGCCATGTATTCTCCAGCTAGGTGTTCAATTTGGAATAGCTCTCTCCTTATGCTGGCTTATTCAGTGAGCTCTCTGTGTGTACTTTCATCATAATCTAGGATGGATGGGCATGTCCCTGTCACAAATGTATGATCTTATCTACTCAGAGGCTGAGACGAGAGGAGAGCAATGTGAAGTCACCCAGATTAGGATGTTTTGGGAATTTCATCTACAAGTAACCAGCAAAATGCTTGGCGAAAAGCATATTAAAGAGTTAAAGCAGAATAGGCACATGACTTTAACTTCTAGCCATAATAAACATACACACACACACACAGCAGACCCCTAATCATTGTCATTTAAAACATGATTTTATTGGGAACCCCAGTCACCACACATCAAATCAATTCCAAATAGGTCATGGTTCAGGAACTAAGCCTTTTATCTAAGATATGCCACGTCCTTATACTATTCAGATTATCAGAAATGTTGGAATCTTATTTAAAACATAGCATTTTAGGTACACTAAGAATTTCACATCCAAAAGAAGACAGAGCTGAGCACCTAATGTCTCATGTCTGGAACATGAGCCTCCCTCAGGACAATGACACATGAGGAGCATGGCGTGAAGAGATAGAGAAAGATCCTGCTTTACAGCTCTGACATGGGATTTCTATCCCTTAGGTCATGAGATACATTGTTCATGCAAGACATACTTTGCTGGTGTAAATTTTGTCTACAGTGATAGTAAATGTATACTACTCACTCCAGTAGGGGTCATGCACAGAAGATGTAATAGACATATAATACTTTTCTTGAGAGAGCACTGAAATATCACAATGTTTCTTGTGACTGTGTTCTCACTCATTAACCTAACTTGCTAAAGGGAGGATTGCTACGGATACAATCTGAATGCTCACTGTTTTATATAGTTCCCAGGAACTCTGGCTTCATATTTCTGCATATTTGTGTACATGTTTGTATATATATGCATCTATGCATCTCACCTGTCACTGATATCCTCCAATTGTATATCAGTTGGTATGTTTTATTGGGGTAGATGACCAACTCCCTTAATTGTTCCACTCGCTGAAGAACAAACAGAAAATTAAGGTGGACTGGGTGGAAGAAATCACACTGTTTTAATACAGTGCTGACCATGCATGCTAAGCAGGTGCTCATTATCTTGAGCTGTAACTCCTGCTCTTCTAACCCATCAAAACTTCTCTCAAGCACTATTCCCTGAAATTAGAGTCATGTATTCTCCAGCTAGGTGTTCAATTTGGAATAGCTTTCTCCTTATGCTGGCTTATTCAGTGAGCTCTCTGTGTGTACTTTCATCATAATCTAGGATGGATGGGCATGCCCCTGTCACAATTCTATGACCCTATCTACTCAAAGGCTGAGACAAGAGGAGAGCAGTTTGAAGTCACCCAGGTCTTCGTGCATGCCAAGCAAGCACTCTACCACTAACTCACATTCCCTGCTCTAGATTTATGTTACCTTTCACATTAGTCACAATTAACCTAGTCTAATATATTGAAAGTACTTGAAAGTTTTACCTATTCAGTTACATGAAATACAGTATTTCTATTTTTCCCTAAAAGTGAGGTTTCTAGGGGGAAAATTACATTATTACAGCTGGCTAAAGGAAGAATTCGTGAATGATTTTAAAATATTTCTTTCCTAGTCTAGATGCCTATGGTTCTGGGATATAATCCTACTTTCTCAGGCAGCTGAGATCTGAGTATCACTTTTAATGAGCGTGGACCAAACATCTATCAGACACTTGCTGGCTTATTCAGTGGTCCCCTGTTGGTACTTTCATCATAATCTAGGATGAATAGGCATGCCCCTGTTGCAAATCTGTGATCCTATCTACTCAAATGCTGAGACCAAGGGAAGACAGTTTGAAGCCACCCACATTCGGAACTCTTGGAAATTTCATTTCCAATTAACCAGCAAAGTGCTGGGCTAAAAATGTTTTTGAGATTTAAAGCAGAATAGGCACATGACTCTCTTAGCTATAATAAACACAGACACAGAGACAGACACACAAACACACACACACAGCAGACCCCTAATCATTGTCATTTGAAACATGATTTTATTGGGAACCCCAGTCACCACACATCAAATCAATTCCAAATGTGTCATAGTCCAGGGACTAAATAAACTTTTTATCTAAGATATACCACATTCTTACACTATTCAGATTATCAGAAATGTTGGAATCTTATTTAAAAATTTGCATTTCAGGTACATTAAGAGTTTCACATTCAAAAGAAGACAAAGCTGAGCACCTAATGTCTCATGTGTGGAACATGAGCCTCCCTCAGGACAATGAGACATGAGGAGCATGGCGTGAAGCCAGTCAGGGAGAGAAATTGTGTGAGAATCTTATCTCATACAAAGTACTCACAAAAGGCCAGCAGTTGACCTGTAGCTCCAGGGATAGAGGGGTAGCTCTAAACAAAACAACTCAGTGTTGGGGTACAATATCTGAGTTAAAACTCTGGGTCCTGCACTAAATAAATAATTATAGGCATAAATCACTAAATAAGAGATCTAAAGGATGACTCTAAATGTTATAGATTTGTCAAAAAGTAGCATATAGGAAAAGCGATAGAGAAAGATCCTGCTTTACAGCCCTGACATGGAATTTCTATCCCTTAGGACAGTGAGATACATTGTTCATGCAAGATATACTTTGCTTGTGTAAATTTTGCTACAGTGATAGTAAATATATACTACTCACTCCAGTAGGGGTCATGCACAGAAGATGTAGTAGACTTATAAGACTTTTCTTGAGAGTGCACTGAAATAGCACAATGTGTCTTGTGACAGTGTTCTCATTCATTAACCTAACTTGTGAAAGGGAGGATTGCTACGGATACAATCTGAATGCCCACTGTTTTATATAGTTCCCAGGAAATCTGGCTTCATATTTCTGCATACTTATGTACATGTCTATGTGTGTGTGTGTGTGTGTGTGTGTGTATGTATATACATATAGTATATGTACATATGTATGTATATATACATATATATACATATACATATATATATATGTTAGCATTTCCCTAGCCTCAGGTCCTCAGATCCTCCCACTAGCCCCCAGATCCACCCATACCTAATGAGCCACTCCTACTCACTAACTAACTACTTCCCCTTTACCCCCAGAGAGAGAAGCTGCCACCTGGATAAGGTGCAGACGCCATGTAGCTCCCTCTCCCGTGGGAACTATGGCCCCACTAATTAACCTCCTTATGAACCTTCTCTTGTTTGTGATTATCTCCGCATGGTCCTCTGGGATGGCCAATACCTATGCTTTCATTGGTGCCGAAACCCGGGATAGGGCTCCCCGGTGGAATTGCTCCCCTATTTCTGGGGGGTCCAAGCTGCCTCCAGGACCTATTCTTCTGTCCTAAGCCCACCCAAACGACCACCAAGGTTACTTCTCCTGAGCGAGCGCTCTACTTCCATCCACCACGACAATCTACAAATTTGTCCTCACACCCAGGGTAAGTGATCATCTAAACATGGGCTTGGATCCGGTTTTCCGATTTACTGTAGGGCTACAGGGCCGTGGCTTCAGGGCCACACCAAAAATCTTGGTGCCAAGTTCCGAGCCCCACTCAATGACCGTAGCATGGGGCCACAGGGCCACACTCCATGCTTGGTCCGAGACACAGTGATTGGGGTGACGATTCCATCACTGATTGTCTCTCACATTTCAGCTGACCAGAGTAATACCAAGGACGCTTGGTATTTAAGTCTTCAGCTCCACTAATCACTTACCATGGGAGGGGCGCAATCTAAAAGCTGCTGAAGCCTGCTGAGCCAGCTGGCAGTGAACGGGAATCCTGACTGAGGGCGGCGAGGATTAAGGAAAAGGAAAAATAAAGCAAGAGAAAAAAGACAAGAGACAAAGATGGGGTACGGGAGGTCTGCAGCCATAAGGTTGAAACTCAAGACTGCAGCCATGTTTATTCTTAACTTCCAGCTTATATGCAGTTTGAAAACCAGGAAACAGCATAGGCTTAAAATTCCAGAACACAAAAAGGCTTGGAGTTAGCAATACCCGACGATAGCTAAGATAGGATGAGGTTGATTAACGAATGGACTCCAGAGCAATATCTGATGGTAGCTAAGACAGGATGAGGTTGGTTAACATAAGAATGGACTCATGGCAGACATAGTAAAGCATTTCCCATTTTCCATTAAGCCATGTCCTTGACATCCTTGAAAACACAGCCAGAGGTCAGGAAGAATTTAGCTGCTAGCTTGGCTCCCAACAGTTCCCTGTCTTTTTTTATTAAAGAAGTGAACCCACCTGTCTTAGGTAGGGTGGGTCGCCCAGCCTGCCTTACCCGTCCTAACTTGAGAGCAGTGCTGAAGCCCCATGTCTTAGGCCGGTCAAGCTAGCACCACCCTCATACCCATCACTGACTGCGGTTCCTCTCGGGGGAAAGTTCATTCACTTGGAGCTTGATCTTATGCAGCTGGCTGGCTAGACTCATGAAAGAGTTTTGCAATATGCGTACAATGCAAGGAAGGCATAGGCAAGCCATCAGTAAAAGTATCCCTGGGCCAAGCAATGTCATTAGCAGACCCTTAACGTTAGTTAAGGAAGGGACATACTGTTGAAGTTGTTCAAGCAGTTCTTTTGCTGTTTCTGCCACTTTAGAGTCCAGAGGCAGACCTTGTTCTAGTCCAGCTATTTGTCTATGGAGTTGAAAGAGATCTAAGGACAAGTTATTATGGTGCCAAATACCATTTAGATGTGCTACAACTTGTTCCCAAGGATAGCTCGACCCATTATACTTATGGAGGGTGACACAAATAAAGTCAAACCCAGCATGACAGCGCACCCGTTGCAAAGTTTGTAAGGCACGAATTTGTTCTCCCAGTGACAACACAGATTCATACAATGCTTCTAATTTTTGTTCTACCTTATCATCAATCCTGCCTTGAAAGTGCAGGGCTTGCGTGGTATTATGAGCAAGCTGATTAACATAGTGAGCTGTCTGCACATCTTGTGTTAAAGCCATAGTAGCCACTGCAGCAGAGGCAGCTAAGGAAATAAAGGCTAAAATTCCTGCTATTAATAGCCCTACAAATCGGCTAGGGCACATAAGCTCTTTTAAATGTTTTAATGTTATGCCCAAGTCCTCGTAGACCACCAAGAGACCACCGAGAGCCAGACGTTCCGAAATGCAAAAGCAAGGCAAGGCTTTATTAGGCGAGCTGCAGCCTGGACCTCGTCTTACACACCGACGCAGCGGAGGTTAGGAGGAAGGCCCTGAGCAAAGTTTTACATGGGTATTTAAAGGGAAAAACCACAAAATTACATAAACCAGGTGCAAGCAGGGTTGGGGTGCGAGGACAAACCTGATTGGCTCGGGGCTAGGGGATTCTGAAATTGATCGATGGACATTCCAGGGCGGTCAGTGTGACTGGAACGCTCCCAAACTGGTTGGGCCATCTGGGAAATGGGTTTTATGACCTATTGGTTTTGGCATAAACAACTTGATTCCTGGAATCTGTACAATGCCTGGTTAGTTTCACCATAAACAAGTTATTTCCAGGGTTTTAGGTATGTGTTGGGTCATTCCTAGCTTAACACAAACAACAAGATGGTTGCTATTCCTTTCAAGATGGAGTTGTCTTAGTCCTTCATTAACACTTGAATACCTGTTTCTTCATACCAAGCTTCAGATAAGTTTACAGGAAGCATAACAAATGGTGGTTGCTTAATAATAATTACAGAATTAGTAAGACCACAATACAAGCAATTTGTAAAAGAACAGATAGTGCAAGTAACATTGAAATACATGGCTCCTATAGAAATATGAAAAGGTCCATACATAATAGCATAAGGGGGTGTTACACAACGCATAATATTTTGTAAAGAAGTAGAAGTGGGCCAGGAGATATTATTCAGGTCAGCCACTAACATCCAGACATGACGTTGAGGGTGTCCATTCATCCACCACAGTCCTGGGTTGTACTTGTTGGGGAGATTCGCTCCAGACCAGTCCATCAGCTGAGAATTAGTCCCTGAAATATTGGTTATAAAAGGGTGATCATGTCTACACTTTATGGGTTGCAATTCTCCCGTGGATTCTACATTTTGAGAAGAGTTGATGCAGCGAGGTATCATGAAGGACGAGGTAGAACTGGCATGTACAGGAAACCCAATAGGCAATGAAGTCAATCTTATATTATATACTTGACTATTATCAGGAATCCAAATTCTATGATTTATGGATTACATTACAGTACAGCCTGGAATATAACTGTTGGAGTCACTTGTAAAGCATAAAGGGGTTCCAATGCCAGAAGCTGCAAAATCTCCCATCTTAACGTGTTGGACAAAAGAGTCTGGAGCTGTACTGTACGCTGATCTGTTGACATGGATGAACACCTCAGCTCCTTCTCAGGTCGCAGGGTGCACAATCGGTGGATCTGGCACGTAAGCCCAGTGGGTCAGCGCTTGTACCATTCTGATGAGTTTCCACAATCTGAACAAAACGCTCAGGTAGCCAGCGGGTATCATTTTCATCCTGTGAAAAAACACAGACATGTCCTCGACCCCATGTCAGTACCGGATCGAGCCCGTGCCAAGCACTTGTTAAAGGATCTTTCCTCTTAACTTGGGCAAAAGCTCTTTGCTCTCTCTTTTCCCAGAACCTCTGTGCTGTGGAGTGGCCATTGCAATCCAATTTTTAAAAATTAAGTACGAATAAAGCATGAGAAAGTATATTAAGAGGAGAGAAGGGGTATAATTCCACCCTTTTAATTTAGAAATTTGGTGATTTAACAAACCGTTGGCTCGTTCAACAATTCCTTGACCATGAGGATTATAGGGGATTCCTGTAGACTGAACAATTTGGTAAGATTTGCAAAACGTTTGAAAAGCTCGCCCAACATATCCCGGACCATTATCAGTTTTAATTTGTTTAGGAAGCCCCATAGTAGCAAAGTAGTGAAAGGCATGAGAGATACAATGTTTGCCAGCTGTCCCACTAAGAGGAGTAGCCATAATAAAATTAGAGTAAGTGTCTGTTGTAACATGGACAAAGCGGGGGCGTCCAAAAGAGGGGATGTGGGTAACATCCATTTGCCAAACATGGTTGGCCACTAAGCCTTGGGGGTTAATGCCATTGGAGGGCACAGGTAGGAAGGTAGCACAGTTGGGATAAGTTTTTACAATTTGACAAGCTGCCTCACAAGCAATATGAAATTGCTGATGTAAGGCATGACTGTTTTGATGGTGGGCAGCATGTGATTGCTTTGCCAAGTCAATTTGAGTGAGAAAAATTTGGGTAGCCTCATCCATAATAGCATTGCCCTCCCTTAATGGTAAGAAGAGGCAAAGTGAAGTAATTTGTTGGAGGGAAAATGATGTGAAATTATGCCCATAAAATTGTACCAAGCAATGGCCCAGGAATCACAATGAATATAAAGCCATTCTTGCTGTTATAAAGTATAGGGGATATAAATAACCTGTGGATCTCATCCAAGATACTTACAAGATTCCACACGGCACATATGGAACTAAGGTGGCTACCAATTTATAATCGGGAGATAATACTTTTGAAGGAGTAGCAGGCAAGGAAAGCCATAAAAGGGGTCCCTTCTGCCAGAGGACCGCTGTTGGAGAATGAGGTGCAGTTAAAATATAAGCTTCCCAAGCGGCTGAGTAATCAATATAATTTATATGTTGGGAAGAAATGGCAGAATTTACTATGCTTAAGGCTTTAGTTGCTTTAGTTGTCATTTCTCTGGGTGATGTAGGGTCAGGGTCCCCCTTTAATAGATCAAATAAGGGCTTTAATTCAGCTGTGGATAACTTAAGATAAGGGCAAAGCCAATTAATATCTCCCAGAAATTTTTGAAAATCATGCAAAGTACGCAAATGAGAAGTTTTAATCTGTAATTTCTGACTAGTAAAATAATAAGGACCCAAAATATGACCAAGAGGGATTTTTATTTTTCTCTGCCTGGGCTGGCTTTGAACTGTCCAAGGAGTCTTAGTCATAAAAGCCCTTTTTATTTCCAATTAAAGCAACAGGAGAACAAAAGGAGTAGAGTTTACCTGTAAGTTGTTAAGAATCAACCAACAAATACTTGCCAGATTTCTCCTGTGACACTTAAAGAACAGCAGACTGGATGGGATCCATGTGCCATTAAATCAAATCATATTATTTTAACCTTACCTTACTGGCATGTAAAAGAGAAAACAAATGAAGGGGCACTGTCCATGAAATTCTTTTGCTCAAGGTTAACACTCTACCACTTGAGCCACAGTACCACTTCTGCCTTTTTCTGTTTATGTGTACTGAGGAATCAAACCCAGAGCTTCATGCATGCTAGGCAAGCAGTCTACCACTAACCCACATTCCCAACCCTTGATTTATGTTTCCTTTCACTTTAGCACAATTAACATGGTCTAATAAATTGGAAGAACTTGAAAGTTTTATCTATTCAGTTACATGAAAAAGAGTACATTTTTCCTAGAAATGAGGTTTCTAGCTGAAAATGTACATTATTACAGCTGGCTAAAGGAAGATTTTATTACTGATCTTAAAATATTTCTGTGCTAGTCCAGGTGCTTGTGGTTCTGGTATAAAATCCTCCCTTCTCAGGCAGCTGAGATCTGAGGATCATTTGTAACCGGGTTTGACCACAAAGTCCATGAGACTCCTATCTCCTAATAAGTATCAATAAACCTGGAAAAGGCCTGTGGGTCATGTGGTAGAGTGTTAGTCTTGAAAAAAGGAGCTCAGAAACAGAGCGTAAATCCTCAGCTGACGTACAGCAACCAGAAGGAAAACAAAGTATCTTTCCTATATCAAAATATATAATGCTCTTTTGTTGTTGGTACAAATTTTCTATATTCTGCTTTCCACTATCTCTTTATTCCCTCTTTACTAATATTACCCATGGCTGTCTTTCCTGCCTGCCAGAAGGGGACAAGAAACACTAGGCTACATGCAAGACTCCCTTCCAGTGTTATTGGGGCCTTCAGGGCTATTGAATCCTGGAGAATGAAGTATTGGTCTAGGATTGCTGATCTCCATTGTCCCGGACTCTACAGAGCACTGGGACTACTACCTCCTTGATTCTGAGAGGGCGTGTCACCTCCATTGTCACTTCAGGATTTGTAGACATGCACTTTGATTCTCTGACTAAGTAATGTGGTTGCCAGTCCTGAATTCACAACAGCCCATGACCAAGTCTCTTTTTACCTGCTCTATCATTTTCTTTTTAATTAAAAAAATGAAAATTATTATGGACAGTTTTTCATAGGTCATCACATAATCTTTCAATTGTCATCATACTCCAAAAACATTTACCAGCCAGAGGAAAATGAAAACAACTGGTAGGCTGGGAATATGGCCTAATGGCAGGAAATCTTACCTCACATACATGAAGCCCTGTGTTCAAATCCTCAGCACCACATATATACAAGAAAGCCAGAAATTGTGCTGTGGCTGAAGTGGACAAGTGCTAGCCTTGAGCAAAAGAAGCCAGGGATAGTGCTCAGTCCCTAAGTCCAAGCTCTACAACTGGTAAAAATAAATAAATAAATAAAACAACTCAACCAGTTGTCTCAAGTACCTCAGGATTGATGATAACTTCCTGTAGTTTGTTTTCTTCACTGTGAACAACAACAAAAACAACAACAAACCCAGAAATGTCATTTGGACTTTGTAGAAGAAATCATTTTTAGTACACTGTGAATATTGGAACCATGGGCTGTGTGTGATAGGCAGGTGCTCAGTTTCTTGACCTATATCTTTAACTCCTCTGTCTCAACTCCACCTCTCTCAATTACTGAAGTTTGTATCCAAAGCCCAGAACCTACTAGCTAGGTACTCAAATTAGGGTCATGCCTTTGTCTATGCTGGCTTACTCAGTGATATCCCTGTTTGTGATTTCATAATCTTGAGGGGAAGGCCATGGCACTGCCTCACATCTATAATCCCATGTACTCAGAGGCCCACAATTTGAAGCCACCTAGATTAGGATGTCTTGGAGAGTTCATCTCCAATGAACTAACAAACTGCTGGGCTGAAAATTCAAAATTCAAGAGACCTATAAGATGAGTATACACATGGTAGAATTGTGGATAAACAGTGAAAAGAGGTCTACAAACTTTAAATGCCTGATAAATGCCTGAGCCTACCCAGCAGGCACTTAGACCTGAGACCTCTATCCCCTAGGTCTGAAAGATAAATAAATAGTATGTGCTACTTTGTTTTTCTTTTTATTTCTGTCAGTCTCCAAGCTTGAATGCAGGGTAATCCTCGAGCTTTCTTGCTCAAGGCTAGTGCTGCATCACTTCTTACCCACAGAAACTAGTTGTCTTAAGGAAATCTTTCATCAGTTCCCAATGCCTTTTATAACTCATATTAGTCAAATCAACTTACATTGGTTCATTCTCTGGAGTGTCTACTGAAGTACCTGTACACGCATGTATAACTCTGCTAAAATATAAAAAGCAGACATTTTAGAAGGCAATGAGTCTCTTGATACTGTAGGATTTCAGGACAAAAAGAAAAAAAAAAGAAAGAAGGATCATGACAGAGCTGAAGAAATAGCTTCAGAGCACAAAATTAATACCTTCTGAAACAATCTCACATAGGTGCATATAGCTGGATTGTGTGTCTGTGTGTGTATGGGGCAGTGAGTGTGTGAGAAGGATAGAGAAAGAAGGAAGTGAGGTAAGTATAGGATTCATGAGTCTCCTCTTCTTCTTTTTCCCCATTTTGGACAATTCAGGCTAGTTTGGAATCAATTTGATAAATGGAACATAGCATAGTCAAGTCAGAAATGAAGAGACAGCTTCAGGTAATAGGTTATGAAGGAAAACAAAAGACAGAAAACACTAGAACAAGTATTCTAATAGCATGGACTACTTCCAGTTGGCTCTTCTGTAAGGAAAAAACAGAAGGTCAAAGATGGCCTAAATTATGGTGGGATCTTGTATGGACTAAAGGTGGCATTTAGTGATAGAGCACTTATGAAGCATGGGTAATATCCTGGGTTCAAGCCCTCCAAAAGCTTGTGAAAAGAAAAATTATTTTATCAAATGATTTATTTCTTTCCTATGAATTCATTTTTAATGAATATTTTATTAGATTATAAACAACCAGGATTTAACTCAGTGAGAACATGAGAGGGCCCCCTGAGTTTAGTCTTCAGCACTGGGAAAAAGAAAAAAAGTGAAAACCTAAAAAGACACATAAACATAGTAATAACAATGACAACATTAGTAACACAGTAAGACTAAATTTCACCAAAACAGAGTCATCTCTACATAGCTGCTGCTTTCTACCAGGAGCCCCACAGGGAACTGCAACACCAAAAAGTATGCAGACCACTAGAAAGGTAAGAATGTGCACTCCAGGTAGTTTCTGTTGAAGAAAACGGGCAGATACTGAACACACCCCTTAGATACAGACTACTCAGCAAACTACTTGGGGACCAAAACAAGGCATCAGACATTTATGGAGGCTACGAGAAGAATGGACTAAACAGTGATCCCTCACCTCTCAAGGAGTTATGTTCCAGAGACCCTCCACGATAGGTGGAAATCCAACAAGTAGCAGCATTATAAACTTTTTATTATATATAATATACATATATACTCATATATGTATATATTATATTGATTTATATTTCAAGGTTTTGTAAAACCTTCCCACTCTCCTATAAACCTTTCCTCTACTCTTATTAACCTTTCCATACTCTTACAAATACTTCATATATTCTTAAACACTTTCTACACTCTTAAACCTACCTAATTTTAACAGTAAACATCCCACAATATAGCAAAACCTCCTCAATGCAGAATTAGATTTGTTTGACCCATGATACAGTGAAGCCACAATTAGTGAACTGCAATATACGCGAGGGAAAATTGTACTTTATGAATCCTGAAACGTGCATGGGGACAGAGATACTATTTTCTCCATGAGACAAGAATAAGCCAGCAGCCGAAGACAGGATCCTTTTAGGGATCAACCTTCTGGTGTTGTTCCAAGAGCCACTGTCCTCATTCAGATTCTTATATTCTATTTACCCAGTGTGAGCTATCTTTAAAATACTTTGGCTTTGTCACAGACCTTCATCTTTCTTTCCTTTGAATTTTTTTTGTTTTGTTTTTTTCTGGTGCTGGTACTGGGGCTTCAAAATTCAGTCTGGGCACTCAAGGCTAGCATTCAATCACTTGATGCACAGCGTTACTTCTAGGTTTTTGGTTGTTAATTGGAGACAAAAACCTCATGGACTAACCTATACCAGCTGGTTTAGAACCACAGACCTGAGATCTGAGTCTCCTGAGTAGTTAAGATTGCAACCATAAGCCCATGCCCAGCAATGTTTTCTTAATCTAGCATACATAATTTTTATTTGTAAGAGACTAATATCACTAAGAAAAATATATTTTGACCTTTACCATGGTAATAGATTTTGTTGCTGTTGATGGAATGCCTGAGGCCCTGTGGTGATCATCCCTTTGGAACAGAGCTCTTAGTTGAATACCAGCTTCTCATTCCTAACAAAGGATCCACCATTATTAGGACAACCAGCTGCCCCCAGAGAAAAGCTTAAAAGGACAGGGACATGCCTACCACAATGCCTAAACTGAAGTATTTTAAAGAAAAGCAAAAGGTATTTAATCTGTGAACATGTTAAATTTCCAAGCAGTTTACATTTTTTTTTAAAGGTATAGATGTATCCTGGTTTCAATAAACAAGCCTAAGATTTTGGCTCAGAATTTAGCACATTTGTTTCCTATGACTTACTTATTACTTCTGTTGCCTGCCAACCAGCAGTACAACGAAGTACAGATGGATCTATACATTCTATCATCATGCAAAAGTCTCAAAATCAAAATATCCTAAGAAAGGGAAAACACAGAAGGATTTTATACTCCTTGTTTTAAAAACAGATTTAATATTCTTGAAACATGGGGGAAATACACACACACACCAAGTTATTAGGTAGTGCTCAGCATTTCCAATCTTTAAGCCCACAAGGTTATGAGATCTACAATTCTTTGGATTTTTATCACCTTGTGGAACATACTTACTGTGTTTGCCTTTCATAGTTTAGTTCTTGACACAGAAAAACAAACACTTTTTGAATCTTCACAAAATATAAGTTTAGCTGAGGTACAACACAGATAATCCAACTGCTATATAGAATTTAGAAAGTTAAATAAACCAGTTTTAAGCTAATTTTACATCATGATAATTTATCACTTTTCTATCTTGAAACCTTGTGTAACATAAATCAAAAGCACTAGAGAGGAAGTGGTATACTCCTCAATATTTCACAGAGTGGATGTTATAGAAGAAAATGTAGAAGTCAACAGGAAATAAAAAGACATTGCACACCCAGGTCCTGAGTCCAAGCCCCAGTACCAACACACACCCACAAACACAAGTGTGTGCACACATACACATACACATACACACATACTCACAGAGGCTTCATTTAGCTGATGCCAAAAACCCCAGCCAGCCAGCCTTGTGGGGAGAGAGGGGAAGTGGGGAGGGGGGAGAGAGGAGGTAAAAAATTGTACAAGAAATGTACCCACTGCTTTACTTATGAAACTGTAGCTCCTCTGTACATCACTTTAACAATAAATAATTATTCAGAAAAAAAGTCCTTGTATAAAAGTTCAATGGATGAGTAGAATTGAAAACAGATGACTTCTTTCTAAAATTAAATACACACTCATTAAGAATGAGAAATCCCTTGATATATGACTGTTAAGACGGGGTGATGGAGAGACAGTAGAGACCAGGTCTTTGAAACCAAAAACTGCTTGTCAAATGGTATTTCCCACAGGATTGGGTCAGCGACCCAACATTATGTAACTAAAACCAAACAACTACTCAACATATAAGGGTCAAAAATTGACCTCTCATTGTAATACAATAGCTCAAAAGCTATGTATGTACGTTCATGTAAGACTACTGTAGACATATTGTCTAATGTCAACATTACATTCAAAGCCCTAGGCGAATTTTCTTTGGCGTAGGCCACGTGGCTACCGTATATGTTCTTGGTACATTGGGTATTGTATATATGTCTGCTTGACCTAGGGAAGGGAAAGAAAACAGGGTGTAAGATATCACAAGAAATGTACACACTGCCCTAGTATGTAACTGTACCCTTTTTGCACAACACCTTGTCAAAAAATTTTTGTTTAATTAATAAATTTTAAAATAAAAGAATGAGAAATCGCTCACGTAAATTTTAGAAGCAAATTCCAAGGTGTCTGGAACTTGCTTTCAATGAATGCTTCACCCCACTGAACAAATTCTGCCTTGGGAATAATTTTCAAATACTTTATGTAAAATGAGAGCTATTCTCCTGGGTTACTAACATGGTCTGATGATACTAAATAAATATAGCATATTTTAAAAATATTAGGTAGTCTTGGTCTGTAGCCATTTCAACACTTATTTGTGCTGGTAGTAGATTTGATTAAAATCCATGAACACATTTGTAATTTTCTGTGTGCAACAGTCAGGGAATGAATCTTTCCCTAAAACCTATAGACCTAAATATAGCACCTATGTCAAATTCTGTCCCACAGAAGTACATAATAATAAATGTCTTGCTTTACTTTACCACATTTGTGGCAACTCGTTATAGCAGCAACAGAAAATGAATGTACTGTTCATGCTGGCAAGATATGCCATTGTATAACTGGGATTCAGCCAACTGCTTATAGAGTACAAACAAAGACTCACTCAAAGTGCCACCTGCAACTATTTTATATATAAAAATTTCTTTGGGCTTTAATCAATTCTAGGCCCCTAGTAGACACTTAAGACTATTCTGTAAACACAAAACATCAAACTTATACATTATATTCTATTTTTGTTTTCCTAATTGTACGATAAGGTTTAATAAAGAGTTAACATAATTTTCTCTTTAACTTATATGGAAACACCTATTGAATATTCAAGAAGCTGTTGACATAACATAAACTGTCTTCTATAAGAGAGGTCAATATTACTGATATATTTATTATAGGGATAATAATGAAACATTTTAACTTAAATACTCATATGAATCCTACAATGCCTAAAATGCATTTGTTATATTAGAATATGTGTATATTCTAGTAAAATTAGTGTGTATTTCATATAATGTGCTTCACATCTCAATGAAAATAGAACTCTTGCTATGTGCCAGAAGAATCCAACATTATTTAGAAAATTGCTCCTGGGATAATTAATATGTCCTCGATAATTTCAGTTGAAGCTTGAAGCTCTGTGAAACCCTAAGGGTATTTTCCATACTGGAGTATTTCTATTTAGTTTCAAAGTAGAAATTATTGTCATAAAAATGATTTTTCTACAGAATGTATTTTTATATCCATAGGCATACACTGTTGAAAAGATAGCTTGAATTCTTTTCTTTTCTTTGTTCTTCTTTTCCTTTTAATTTCTTTTGTTTTCTTTTTTGCCAGTCCTGGGGCTTGAACTCAGGGCATGAGCACTGTCCCTGACTTATTTTTGTTCAAGGCTAGCACTCTACCACTTGAGCCAAAGTGCCACTTCCAGCTTTTTCTATATTTGTGGTGCTGAGGAATCGAACCCAGGGCTTCACTAATACAAGGCAAGCACTCCACAACTAGGTCATATTCCCAGACCCCAATGGCTTGAATTCTTAATTATTTATTATTATAATTATTGTTATTATAATTATGCATATTCATAAAATATGTCCTAAAGATATTAAGGAACTGGAAAACTTGGATGTTTACTCAAACATTTTTAATCCTATCTTTTGAATTTCTCAATATTCTACCTTTTTTTTCTTAAAATTTCACTGATATAATGTTAAAAAATCACCCCTCCTCAGTGCTTCATGATAATTGAAAACACAAAACATTTGAGTTTCATTTTCTTGTTTTACATTTCTTCTCTGACATTTTCTATAAATTTATTTTTGCTATATACATATTTTAATTTACGGAATAATTTAACCTAGGTGAGTACCTTTTTCATAATATTTAATGGATAGTAGAAAAATAAATAAAATCAAGCCTGGCACTGGGGGCTATGGCCTGTGATCCTAGCTACTCAGAGGCTGAGATCTGAGCATCAAAGTTTGAAGCCAAAAAACATGAAATAATTTCAGCACATCAACTATTTTGCCCATTATTTATCTTCTGCATCTAATGGAGAGGAATTTTTCTGTTAACCCAACTTATGAGACTACACAATCTTTGAAACAAAAGGCTTTACTAAGTTGATATACATACTAGCTAATAATAAGAGTTGATACTGGAACAAACTCCCCACAGGGAACATGACAGGTAAAAGAAAAATCCCCCACCAGATCAACAGAATCAGGTATTTACTAAAGGAAATTGGAGGAGAGTAAGAAAATTTTACACGGAACATATATTAGCTACGAATAAAAGGGAAAGGACAATGTGAAGTGGAGAAAGTCCTAGACAGGATGATGAGTCACTGAGAAATTTGCTACCACTTGGTTGGTTCTAAAGGAAGACACAAAGCTCCTCAGGACTAATATCCAAGATATAGAGAAGAAATGAGCTTTTTTTTTCTTTTTTTGATTAACATAAAGCTGTTCCCCTACGTCTTGTTTTGAATTCCTGGAGTTAGAGCTATTTTTTGAACTCCACTTTTCTCTTTCCTCCTTCCATCCTATGGCAAGTAACATAAGTTAGGATATCTCAGAATACTCTTATCATGTATTATGTATTCTGAAGAATGAGATTGCATTTATCTTTTGCCTTCACCCATAGTTTGGACAGAATGAGCAGGGGGCTGGACGTTTTCTGACCAATATCAAATGTGGCTTAAATAGGCAAGATAGGTAAAGAGAACTGGAGGGGGGGGGTGGAGATTTTTTTTTAATTACTCAAGATGTCATTTAACAGAATTGGGAGGTAACAGGGCTAGGGGAGGTGGCTGAAGCTTGCAATCCTACATACTTGGGAAGCAGAGTATGGAGATGATTGTGGTTTAAGATCAACCCAAGAATAAAAGTTCATGAAAGCTGTTGCAGGTGACTCACACCTATAATCCTAGCTAGTTAGGTGGCTGAGATCTGAGGATCACAGTTCAAAGCCAGCCCAGGCATGAAAGTCCATGAGACTCTTATCTCCAATTAACCACCAGAAAACAGAAAGTAAAGCTATGGTTCAAAGTGGTAGAGCACTAACCTTGAACAAAAGAGCTCAAGGAATGTTCCCAGGCCTGAGTTCAAGCTGCCCCCTCCCCACAAAAAAAGTTCACAAAACTCTATCTCAACTAATTCCTGGGAAAAGTAGTACACAACTGTTATCCTAGATATAAGAGAAACTCAATAGCTGGGATCAGTGATGTACATCTATCATACCCAGAAATATGAGGAAGCATAAAGATGACACAAAGCCTACCTGGATCAAACATAAAGAAAGCCCTGTCCAAGAGAAAAAAAACAATGAAAAGAAACAAATAGTTATAAGTTAACTTTATATCTCATATGCATGGCCGAATAAATCTGAGATAAGAAAATAAATGCCAAATAAATGAAATAAAACTTTAAATGATGTAGAAATTATTTGGTGGTGATTTCTATATAATATTACAATAAAAGGGCCTATTAGGGGAATGAGGGAGGAGGTAACAAACAGTACAAGAAATGTACCTAAGGACTAACATATGAAACTGTAACCCCTCTGTACATCATTTTGACAATAAAAACAAAAAGCAAAAAAGGGAGACGACTACCCCCAAGAGTCAACAACCAATAAATCGGCAAATAAACTGGACTATACATCTTGAAAGAAGTACAAAAATAAAGAAAAGCCTCAAATCCCTTGCCATTGAGCAACTACAAATCAAAACACTGAGATTTCATCTGTCTTCAGTCAGAATAGCTAAGAATACACCAATAATACAAACAACAGCAAATATTAGTAAGCATGCACTATTGATGGGAGTGTAAACTCCCACAAGTACTATGGAAATCGTATGGAGGTTCCTCAAAAAAAACACAGATATATCTAACACTCTTCAACTTATATCTGAAGAAATGTAAATCCAGATACAAGAAAGGCACCTGCAAATCCACATTCTTTGTAGTACTATTCACAACAGCCAAGCTATGAGAACAAATGCCCTAACACTCTTGAGTGGGTTAAGAAATGTTGCATATATACATAATGGAGTACAATTCAGCCATAAAGATGAATGGAGTTATATTGTATTCAGGCCAGTTTCAGAAAGACAAAAGCCCCAATGTTTAGTCTCATATTTGGAAAAAATATATAAAGAGAGGGGATTATACACACAAATATATATCTTTTTTTGTCACTGTGGAACTGTAACAGGGGATTAAGAGGGAAAAAGGAAAAGCAAATGTTAGATGTTGTAAGTTACTATAATACATTGTACTTGTGAATGAAAGTGGCATAATGAAGCTCACTTAAAAAAAAAGGCTGGGGGGGGGCTGTTGAATAAAATGAGGTAGAGTGGAGAAAGGGAGAGTAAGGGAAGCCAGGTCAATACCCTGGTGAGATGTGGAGCTCCTGGTACCCTGGGTACTTTACATATGTTTGTCTAAATTATGGAAGGGAAGGGGAATATTAAAATGGTGAGACAAAGGGTAAAAGGCAAACCAATGCAACAGCAGTACAATATGCTGTAAACTAACTGTACAACAGGGGAGGGGGAGGAGGAGGAGGGAAGATGGGAGAAAAATGAGGGAGGGGATAACAAGTTGGACAAGAAATGTACTCACTCCCTAACATATGTAATTCCAACCCCTCTGTCCATCACCTTGACAGTAAAAAAAATTTAAATACTAAAAAAACAACCAACAGATACACCTTCAGACTCTAATAATGCCCTTGGTCATGAGCCTGAAAGAGTCTAATCAACATACAAGAAAGACAGTTGAATTCCCAGGTTTATTGAAGCATTGTTTACAACAGACAGATGGTATAATCATCTGAAGTACTTGTCAAATAACAAAAAAGAATTTCAATGCATATAGACCAGGATATTAATTATTAAAAACGTTTAAACCATGTTATTTACAGTAAAGTGGATGGGGCTAGTGTTCTTGTTGAGTGAGACAAGCCAAGCTCAAAAAGTCAAATATCATGTTTTCTCTCATTTGTGGAGTCTAGACCTTCACAACATACATATATACACATATGTATATGTATGCATGTATGTATGTACATATACACATAGAACTTAAGAGACTGTTTGAGGAGACAAAAAAGTGTAAAGAGAAAGGATAATGGAAGGTAAATAATAGCAAAATTACCTAGGAAAAACACTAAATAAGGGCCAAATAGTCATCCAGTGTGTAACTATAAAGTCTTAAAAAATGGGTGAAGCATTCGATTAGAATATTGATAATAAAAGGAAATGTAGTATAGCTATATATATATAGAACAAGGTTAGTGAACTTTGAAAATATGCTAAGTGAAATAAGCCATGCCATATGTGCATGAAATGTCCCGAAAAAACATACAGAGATAGAAAAATACATTAGTGGTTGTCTCTGGTGGGAACTAAGAAAAGAATAAAAGAATGAGTAGTACTGATATGAGATTTCTTTCAGAAGTGATGAAAAATATCTAAAGTTAGAGAATGGGTGATGTTGAGTGACAGCTTCCCAACTCTGTAAATGTAAACAACGTACACTGAATTATATACCTGAAAAGGTGAATTGTAGGTTATATGAATTGGATCTCAATTAAACACGTTGAAAAACCTACCTCTCCCTCTACCTCTAGGAAAGGCAAATGTAACTACAGTTCCCACACATGCAATGCATGGTAGGCTCTCCATATATACAGAAATGATCAATACCTGCAGTTTTGAAAACATTGACTTCAAATTTCCTGCCCTGGAACACAGTTTACTGCTGCAGATATCACGACTGCCACCAGTCGTGTGATCCTGAGGTCTATGGAAGGTGATCCTGTCCCTGTCACTCACAGAGTGACTTGTCCTTTAATCTGGGTTCTACACACCTTTCCTGCCTGCTACATTGAGAACATTAGGAACTTCATAGACAAGATCAAATCTTCTGGAAGCAAGTCCTGGCAGAAATGTGGATCTTCTCCGCATGCTGGACACAGGTCCTGCAGTGAATCTGGGATTCTTGCTCTTCAATTGAAAGAGAAGAGCTGGCTCCCCTGGAATCACAATCCTACTTGACCAGGCTGGATGTTTCTAGAACACTGGGGCATTTGGAGCTGAATAAAGCTGTTCACCCAGGCCGAGGAATAACTTCAGCAGAGCCACCAGGCAAATCCTCCTCTCTGGCACTGGTGCCTAAACCACCTTTTTTTTTCTCATTGCACGCTTTGCAAGGCTGGATTAGGGAGGCACCAGCACACTTCAGCTCCACCACTGGGCCAAGCCCCGGCAGATCACATGGCTGGAGGTTCCAGAAACACAGATGGTATTCTCCAAGGCTCACTATTCTATTGAGCTCCAGTGGAGAGCAGATGGGGCCCTCCAGGTCCTCAAGGCCTCCCAGGCTGCTTCGAGGCCCGCGGGCCTGACAGATGACCTGAGCTGTGGGAACCCAGGCAGGCCAAAAGGTGTCCCGGGCAGTCAGGAAGCTCTCTGAGAGGGACCCCACATCTTGCCCCAGCAAAGCGATGGAGACAGGATTGAATTTCCTCAAGGAAAGTTGGAGGAAACTGACTTCAAAATGCCTGTGCAAAGCATCCTTCAGGCCCCACACCAGGGTTAGCTCTGCCCCATAAGGACACGCCCCCTACTGGGGCCCATCTGGGCCTAGGTCCCTCCCCCAGCGCCAGCCCCAAATGTAAGCCTGATCCTAACATAGGTCCAGCCCCAGCATAGAGTCCACATTAAGCGTAGGCCAGACCCAGCATGAGCCACACCCCAGACACTGGTTGGCGCGCGCACACACACACTCACACACACACACACACACACACACACACACACACACACACTCACCTCTGCATTGGTCCCACCCAGAATACTGGCCCCGCCCCAGGGTGAGCTGGGGAGACATCCTCCCAGTCCTTCCCGAGTACATTCGCACAAATCCTACACAAAGCAAGGGGCACACAAGTGAGCTGGAAGAACATAAAGGCAAGATGTACCACAGTGTGAAACTGCGCAAGATGAAGAAAAAAGTCAACCTCGCATAGAAATCATCTCTCTCAAAGTAAAAGGAAAGAAAGAAAGAGCTGAAGTACATCACACTACTCTGACAAAGGAGAGTAAATAAAAAGGGGGCCACCAGGGGGCCCAAAACTCATCACTGTCTGTTGACTCCAGAGAGCAGGTTCACAAGTCTTTTTTCCCCCTTCTACTTTATTGACAAAGTGAAGCATAGAGGGCTTACAGTTGCATATGTAAGGCAAGTACATTACTTATCCAACTTGTTGCCTCCTCCCACATTTTTCCTCCATCTCCCACATGAGTTGTATGGTTGGTTTATACCAATTGGTTTTGTAAGTATCGCTTTTGCAATGGTTTGTCTTTTTATCCTTTGTCACTCATTTTTTGGTATTCCTGTTCCCTTCCCTAGTTCCAATACCTGTCTATACATTATGTGTGGTACTAAGATCTGTTGCAGTAATAGCAGGAGTAAAACCACAGGAAGGGAATATGAGAGCACAAAAGGTACAGTTTCACATGATATGTTGCAATTAACTACAGCTATGATATACCACTTATTTCCACAACATGGAGTTCATTTCACTTAGCATTATCTTATGAGTTCATATGGGTATAGCTATTGAGCTGTTGTGCTCTTCTGCTATGTCTATCCTAGATATGAATGATATTCCCTATGAGGGAAACCATAGGGATGATGTTTCTTTGGGTCTCGGTCACATCTCTTAGCATGATTTTTTCCAAGTCCTTCAATTTCCTTACGAATGGGGCAATATCATTCTTTGTGATAGAGGCATAGAATTCCATTGTGTATGTACCACATTATCTTGATCCACTTGTCTACTGAGGGGCATCTGAGTTGGTTACATATTATTGCAGTGACAAAATGCATTGCTATGAACATAGTTATCCTGGTGGCATTAGTGTGTTCTTGCTTGTAATCTTCAGTGTAAATGCCCAAAAGTGGAGCAGCTGAGTCATAGGGGAGCTCTATGTTTAGCTTTCTTAGGAATGTCCACATTGCTTTCCAGAGTGGTTGAACAAGTTAGCATTCCCACCAACAATGTACTAGGGTTCCCTTTTGGCCACATCCCCTCCAGCAGTTGTTATTATTAGTTTTCCTGGTAATGTATATTCTTACTGGGGTGAGGTGGAATCTCAGGTTTGTTTTGATTTGCATTTCTTTTATGTCCAGTGATGTAGAGCACTTTTTCATGTGTCTCTTGGCCATTCTCATTTCCTCCTCAGATAAGTCTCTTTTTAGGTCTTTAGCCCATTTGTTGAGAGGGCTGTTGGTTCTATGGATATCTGTTTGGGAGGAATTTAACTTTTTGAGTTCTGCATATATTTTTACAAGTCTTTTTATTTATTCCAGTACAGGGGACGTGACTACAAGTACTAGAGTATCAATCTATCTTTAAGTTACAATTATTAACACGAGACATACTTTGTATACAAGTGTTGACTCCCAGTATCTTATGAAACAATAAACATTCCAACATTAATATAGACTTTTATCTCCAAGGTTTTAAACTTTTGGTGCCCCAGCAGCTCCCACTTAGGGTAGTCACTTGCAACTCTGTTTTACTTAGATTGTTTGATCTTTTGCTGTTGAAGATGGTTTTCCAATCTGAACCCTTCCTAGGCCTCACAGTTCAGGTCCAGAGTCCCCTACAGTTGTTTTGCTTTGTTTTGTTTTGTTGTTAATGTCAGTTAACCGCCAATCCTTTAGTAAAATGAATATTAGGAAGCTGAAACGTATTTGGAGGAAAGGCAACAGGAGTGGACATACATGAAAGAAAAGAGAAAGGGTGAGCAAATGCAGTCATTGTATTCAATATGCATTATGTAAAATTTGAACTAATAACAAGAGTAGAGATGGGAGGGACAAAGAAAGAAAATAATGGAAAGGGTGACAATGATCAAGATGCATCGTATGCAATACCTGACTTTAGGAATTGAAACCACATACATGTGTGGTATGTGTGCATGTCTAAATACGGCACAATGAAACACACTAAACAACTCTTCCTAAGGCTTTTTGTTCCAGTGAGACCCAGGAAAGATCTCCAAATAACACATGGAACTTTGTCTTTGTGTCCTTCAACACATTCCTCAGAGAATTCTATTCTCCAGCATTGCTGTTTCATTGTCTGTGTTATTTCTCCACTGACTTCTGCAAATACCACTGAAGATAAAACATCATTTGCTATTTTCTCCTTTATTCCCCTTCCTTTGATGCTAAGTGGCAGAATTGGTGGAATTGCGTATGGGTGGCTGTCCAGCCAGTGGATTATGTCAAATAGAGAATTCAAATGCTTTCAGGGAGAATTTCTTTTGAAAACTGAAGGTGAATGTGCTAAGTGCAAAAGCAGATTAGGTATCCTCAATTGATTGCTTATTTTGTTGTTGGTCCTGTCAACTGAGCCTTAACACTTGCACAAGGTACTTGGCATGATGGTCTATTCTAAAGAGCCGAAAAGGATTTTTGAAGAAGTGTACTTCATATGGTTTGAAGTTATCACTTGCTCTTAAAAATTACTGATACAGTCAGAAGATGACAGCTTTAAAGAATATATAGAATCCTTACTGATGACCTTTCTGTGTCAGAAATGAGCAGGTAGCTTCTGTAGGTAACTAACTTGCAACTTTTAGAATTAGGCAGGCAGAGGACAATGGCTTTCAAATGATGTTTGCATAGTAGCCAACCTTATGGAATCAGTGAAAACCCGTTCTTCTTGCAGCCATTATACATTTTAAATTTTTAGGCACTGGTGGCTCACACCTGTAATCCTAGCTACCTAGAAGGCTGAGATCTCAGGAGTTTAATTCAAAGCCAGCCTGAGCTGGAAAATTCCTGAGATTCTTTATCTCCACCTTACCAGCAAAAAGCTGGAAGTACAACTGTGGCTCAAGGAGGTAGAGTGCTAAACTTGAATACTAAAGCTCAAGAAGAGCAACCAGGCCCTGAATTTAAGCCTCAATAGTGGAAAAATAACAACACCCACCTCATGGGGGTGGATATTTGTTTTGGTTTTAAAAAGAGAGAGCACAAGAACAGAGACGATTCATGTCCCCACTAGAACACAAACATCTGTACATTACTAGTAACCCTGAATTCTATAAATATGCACTCTACTCTATCATTTTACAAAGTATGTGCTTCCCTTGTCTAAGTCATCTTTATAACCCTGTAGGGCAACACTAACACTCGAAGCAGCTCCCCCTTCCCTGTTGAAGCTCTTGCTGTCATTTCTGGCTCCAAAGTTACTTCTTTCTGGCCATGGTAGCCTGTGGCACTGCCCCATCCATTTCCTAGGAGTTAGCCAGGCATGGAAACAATCTGTGTTGCCCCAGCACAAATCAGTTTTTCTTTTTGGTTTTGGTTTTTTGCCAGTCGCGGGGCTTGGACTCAGGGCCTGAGCACTGTCCCTGGCTTCCTTTTGCTCGAGGGTAACACTCCACCACTTGAGCCACAGTGCCACTTCTGGCTTTTTCTATTTATGTGGTGCTTAGGAATTGAACTCAGGGCTTTACGCATATAAAGCAAGCATTCTACCACTAAGCCATATTTCAAGCCTGTGAATCAGCTTTTGCCAGAGGCCTGATACTTTTTGTCTACTTTAGTTAGGGATACCTTGAAATAAATTATTTCTTCACTTGTGTTTTTGTAGTATTCTCGTCTGGATTTCTATGTATACACATTTCTACTCTGTGTAGCTATGTTGCTATCCCTAAGGAAGGGATTGTCACAGTCTTCAGTCACACTTTTGTCTTCTACAGTACAGCCTTATATGCTGGATTGCAGCTTATTACTTATTCCCCTCCAATGACTCACTATTTTTGCCCTATGAATACAGCAAGAAGTTGATGATGAGCCATTTGGGAGCATACTTAAATATCCTTGTGAGCATGGATCCAAACAAAGGCATTTAAGAACTCTGTTCATTTTGATAAGCATCATTTTATATAATTGTATGCACATAGTTATTGAGCCCTTGTGATCCTCTCCTAGGAATATCTTCTTTTGGTCTCACTGTGTCAATGTTTGGAATGCTGTGTAATTAATCATGTCCGAGTATAATTATGGGTCTTTTGTTATGCCTTTTGTTTACTTGTAGATTTATAGGCACATTCTAATTATTACAAATGAGGAAAGCCACACAACCTGTGTTTCTTTGGATTTGGCTTACTTTACCTAATATAACATTTTCCAACTCTTTCTTTTTCCTTACAAATGGGCCCATGCCATCCTTTCTGATGGAAGCATATATTTCCATTGTTGTATATATACCACATTTTCTTGATCCATTCATCTACTGAGGGACACCTGGGTTGATTCCATATCTTAGCTATGGTAAACAACACAGCAATGAACATGGTTGTGCTGGTGACTTTAGTGTAGCCTGGTTTGTAGTCATTTGAATAAATGCCCAGCAGTGGGATTGCTGGGTCACAGGGAAGCCGTCTGTTTAGTCTTCTGAGGAACCTCCATACTGCTTTCCAGAGTGGCTGAACAAGTTTTCAGTCCCACAAATAATTTAATGGCTTTCCCTAGAGGTTTTTTATTGTATTGTTTTCAGTTCTTTTTTGTTCTCTTTTGCTATATTTCCTTTTGCCCATGTTTATTTTTTTATATCTGTACCCTTTGTGTACTATATAAGTTTATCTGATTTATTGAGGGGAAGGGGAAACACTGAAATGGTAGGACAAAGGCTGAATTAATTCATCAATGACACTCACTAAACACTATGTCAGAAATGAGCTATACAGTTTGGGGGGAGAGGGGCTAGGAGGGGAAAAACTAGGAGAAAATAAAGGAGAGGGTGACACTGTTCAAAAGGAAATTATTCATTATCTAACTTATGTACCTATAATCCTGTACCTGTTTGTTACCTTTACAGTAAAATAAAATTAAAAAAAATTAAAGAGCAAGTTCATCTCAGAGTTTCACAGAGTTCAGTAAAATCATAGAATTAATTGGTTTTCTTGTGAATTTGTCTATGGTCTCCCTTCTTATACTATAAATCTTAAAACTTTATGAAAGGGACTGGGAATATGGCCTAGTGGCAAGAGTTCTTGCCTTGTATACATGAAGCCCTGGGTTCGATTCCTCAGCACCACATGTATAGAAAACGGCCAGAAGTGGTGCTGTGGCTCAAGTGGTAGACTGCTATCCTTGAGCAAAAAGAAGCCAGGGACAGTGCTCAAGCCCTGAGTTCAAGGCCCAGGACTGACCAAACAAACAAATAAATAAGTAACATTATGTAGAAACTCTGTTTCACATAATTTGTGCCCTTATTGTACTAGAAAAAAAACTTGCTGGTTTTGTTGCCCCTGATGGAATAAATACCTGGATGATGGCCTTATACACCTAACTTGAAAGGCCAAAGACATCTATTAGGGTCCGATTTCATCATAGACCTACATAATATACAAATGTAGTTTGGATGGTTTTGTACGAAGAGAAACACCAGTTGTCCAATGTTTCATTACAAATAGATTACTAGCAGAAAACCTATTTTTCAAGAAGGTGGTTATAATTGCTTGGTTCACACATTCTCGATGTAGGATTCTTTTTTGTAAAGTCTCCTGAACCTATGCACTGAAGAGGTTAAAGTTTTTCTAGTGGAACTTGAAAAATAAAATATCCATCTATATTTTTAGCAGAATACATCTGCACAGTGAGTATGTCTTTTAGATTGTTGATTAAGTTTTAGGGTAAGCATCCTGGATTTTACTCCAGTTGCTGTACTCTTAAAATACTGTCATTTAACTGGGCACTTGTGGCTCATGGCTGTAAACCAAGCTATTCAGGAGGCTGAGATCTGAGGATCGAGGTTCAAAGCCAGCCCAGTCAAGAAAGTACATGAGATTCTTACCTCCAATAAACTACTCAGACAAAGCCAGTGTGGCACTTTGGCTCAAGTGGTAGAGCACTGGCCTTGAGCAAAAGAAGCTCAGGAATAGCACCCAGGCCCAGAATTCAAGGCCAGAAATGATTTTAAAATAATAGTATTCATCTTTTAGAAGGATTCTAAAGGTAGTCTGCAGTCTAGATTGGATTGAAGAGTGTTGTGGTTAAGCTGGCTTGTGGAAAGCAGCATAGCCTCACCAGCTCCCTTAACCAAAGACCTTTCTGACCATGGGCTGTCAATTGAGGAAGAGAAACAGGGCATGGATGGGCTGTGCTGCTGTGCTTTGAGGAAGACCTATGGGGCTGCCCACCATCAGCTCTTACCTAACCCCTTATGTGGATCCTAGTTTGGGGTAGATTCCAGAGTGTTCTTTTGAGCAAGAATGTTAATAATATGAGAGGGTTTCATTGTGGAAATTTCATGTGTGTGCACAATGTTCTTTGAGCAAGTTCATCACTTCCTTTCTCAAGCAGTGTTGATGTGATTCATTATGCTCTCTTCATGATCAAACAGTATTTCTGTCCTCTTCACCCTCTGTCTCTTCCCCTCCCCAACAATCCCTTTTATATTCATGATCCATTATGATGATCATTATTTCAGGTCTGGGCTTTACAAATAAGTAAGAACTTGTGTGTGGTAGACGAATCAAACAGGAAAATGTGGTACATGTACACAATGGAATATTATGCCTCTATCAGAAAGAATGACATTGCCCCCTCGTAAGGAAATGGAAGAACTTGGAAAAAAATTATACTAAGTGAGCCAGACCCAAAGAAACATGGACTCTATGGTCTCCCTCATAGGGAAAAATTAGCACAGGTTTAGGCAAGTCACAGCAGCGGATCACAAGAGCCTAATAGTTATTCCCCTATGAATGTATAAGATAATGCTAAGTGAAATGAACTCCATGTTATGGAAATGAGTGTTATATCACTGTTTTCATTACTTTCAACATGCCATGTGAAAGAAACCATAGGTTCTATTTTTGATGATCCTCTTGTATCCCCTTCCTGTGGTTGTACCTAAACTATCACTGTATCTTATCTGAGTACATGGAAATTGTATATACTGGTATTAGAACTAGGAAACTGAAAAGGAATACCAAAATAGAGAGACAAGGAATAAAAAGACAAATGACTACAAAAGCAATACTTAGAAAACTGTTTGGTGTAAACCAACTGAACACTTCATGGCGGAAGAGGGAAAGTGGGGGAGGGGGGAATGAGGGAGGAGGTAACAAATAGTACAAGAAATGTATCCAATGCCTAACGTATGAAACTGTAACCTCTCTGTACAACACTTTGACAATAAATAAGAAAAAAAAGTGTGTGTTGTTGTTGTTGTTGTTGTGTGTGTGTGTGTGTAATTGGCTTATCTCATTCAATCTGATGATCTTTAGTTCGATTTGGAGAAATGGCATATTTTACTTATCTTTTTGGTGTGCGTGCCTTTGTATAATTACTCGTCAGTTGTTTGGCACCTTAGCTCTTCTATACTATCTAGTTCTGGATAGTTAAGTTCCAGAACCCACTCCCTATGTCAACAATCATAAATCTCTTCCTGCTCTGATACAAGTGAAACAGACTCCAGATTTGAGGCAAGAACCCAGAAAAATGTGTGGCAATTCTGGGTTGAGAGCCACCCTTTCATGCTGGTAGACCTCTGCATAATGAGAATTTGGGTAGTATTTGGGATAATGAAGGACACATTCATGATCTCAGATCATTGATGCTCAGGACTCTGCTATCTATTACTTTGGTCTAATCCTGCATAGACTCAAAGAGGAAACTAACTTTTCTAAAATGTATTGCTAAAACCAAGCACTATATTCATGACCTGTTCCTCTCTTACTTGACTTAATCTTAAGAAGATAGACCTCTCTTCAGTTTTCGATACAGTGTCAAATAGCTTATGAATTGTCCAAATACTTGAAATTCAGTTTCTAATAAATGCCCTCTACTACTTTTTCTAAAAGTGTTATATTTTAACAGTCATGAAGATATGGATTATTCGTGTATAAAGTTTCAATTCTCAGCCTTCAGGATACAGGGATTGCTCGGCCTACCAAATACTGTGGTGTGGTACACATTTTCTCTGATATATTTTGATATGTACTCTCAGCAACTTACTGGACCACAGGAGAAGAAATAGGCACAGGCATAGGCTATATTACTGTTTGATATTACTTTAGGTACTGGGGTTTGAATCTAGGGCCTCTCAGTAACTAAGCTGGTGCCCTACCATCTGAACCATACTTCCATGCCTGTATTCTTGGTGATTATTTCTTAGATGGAGTCTCAAAACATTTTGCTACCCAAGCTGGCTTCAAACCTCAATCCTCTGCTCACAAGCCTCAAATTTGGCCATGCTACGACCAGAAAAGAAATATATTAGTGCAGATTATTGAAACCAACCTTCTTTATAATCCCACTAATAAACTCTTATGGTACTCTCTGTAACTTTGCCTTCCATTTGGCTGATACTGGGTATCTTTTGACTTCTGACTTTCAAAAGGAAGGCCTTTAATAAGAACATATGCAAACTTAAAGAATACTCTCTTTGAAAGTGAACAGATCCATCTCAAATCATCCTTTGTGGTTTCTCTTTACTTGCTGAGAAATATTCAGACAATTAGTTCACATCCGAAGGCATTATGTTTTGAACTTTGCTAGGGAGAGAGGGAGGCATGCAGACCTGCGGAATGTCCTATGGGGAGAAGCACCCCCAAGATAGGTAGGTTTGCCCTCATTTCTGTTCCCCATCTTCTCACAGCCACCCTTGGCCTCACTGGGCCTCGTACCAGTTTTTAGACTTACACTCAAGACCATCATAAGGTTCATGGACAAGGTAACAAACAGTACAAGAAATGTATCCAATGCCTAACGTATGAAACTGTAACTAACCTCTCTGTACATCAGTTTGATAATAAAAATTTGAAACAAAAAATGGAACAGGTAGGCCAGGCACCAGTAGCTCACGCCTAGATTCCTAGCTACCTGAGGAGGCTGAAATCTGAGAACCTGGTTTGAAGCCAGCCAGGGCACGTAAGTCTGAGACTCATATCTCCAATAAACATGTCAAAAAATGCTGGAAGTGGGGCTGTGGCCCAAGTGGTAGAGCACTAGCCTTGAGCACAAAGAGACTCAGGGACCTCACCCAGGCCCTAAATTCAAGCCTCAAGCCTGGCAAAACAAAACAAAACCCAGACATTTGAGTCTAAGGATTGCAACTCACAGATCACCCTGTCTAGGTGTTTGTCTGCAGGGTCACTATAGGCATTTCAAGCACAATCATGTTCCATTATTAAAGATGCCAGAGCATTACCAGAGGTTTATTATCCACATCCCATGCTCACTGAATGCCATTTGAACCACCTAGAAATTACAAGAGCAACAGAAATCTCACTCAGGGGAGCGGGTATCACTTGGTAGATGGCTCTTGGTCAAGCACAGCTGATCAATCCACTCACCCCTGTTGGTGGGGGTATCTTTTTCATTTCCTCTCAATTGCAACAGGTCAATCAGGCTGGTCTCTAATGTCCCAGCAAGGAAGAAATCACCCCCTCCTAAAGCCACATCAGAATTTTCTATTGAATCTTTACTTTCATAGAACCCCCCTTCCTCTAACCTCCTTCCATCCTTGGCCTTTCAGTTGGAACAGAGTTCTTTGTGCAGCATCCTCTACCACATAAATGTCCTTCAGTATTTGAAAGTGACTACTGTTTCTACTATCCCGTGACAACCCTCCCCTCTTTTTTTTTTTTTTTTCGACAGTGCTGTGGCTTGAACTCTGGGCCTGGATGCTGTCCCTAAGTTCTGCAGCTCAAGGCTGGCACTCTACCGCTCTACCTCATGTGGTTTTCTGGTGGTTAACTGGACATAACAAGTCTCATGACCTTTCCTCCCTGGGCTGGCTTTGAACTGGGATTCTCAGATCTCAGCCTCCTGAGTAGCTAGAATTGCAAGCATGAGGCACTGGTGCCCTTCTCTCACCTCTCTTGAAAGCTGGCTGTGCTATGTGCACACATTTGCATATCATAGGAAAGCATGCTACAAAGTAAAGGTTTGTCCACTTTATAGATGAGGAGATGGAATGCTGCATTCAAATGATTACCCAGGGTAGCACTACCACATGACTTACTTCCTACTCCAAATTCAGGGTTTTTTTCCACCCTAACAACATTGCCTAACTTTTTTCCTGTCTTTCCATCTACCTCTGTTTGTTTTCTGTGGTGGAGCATCAATGCTCACAATTTTTCATCTTTCATCCATGGTCAAACGGCTTTGCAAGTCTCTCTGTTCAACAGGTGGCATGTGCTGCTCCACTCTTGATGTTGGATTCAGTAGAATAAGGTGAAAATGTACTTGGTCCATCTCTGACCTCAGGCCTCAAGAAACCTGCATGTTTCCCCTCTGACCCTCAACCTAGGCGAGGTGACCTTTAGACTTGTGAGGGGAAATTAGTTGTTTTAAATTATTGAGTTTGGGGGAACCCCTTAGGTGACATTTGCTAAGCTATGGATTTCTCCAGCTCTGGTAAAAGCAGACCTCCTATTCACAGATCAAAGGAAGCCATCTTCCCAACCAACATCCTGTGGGAAGACACTCCACTCCTGGTTGCCACGCTCTTCTCAATCCCGGCAGTCTCCGCGCGAGGACATCCGGGGCTATGAGATTCCTCCTTCCTTCCTCTTCATCCCTCAAGCAATGGTTCCCTGGTGGGGTTCGTCTGTCTCAGCCTGGGCCCTGTGCTCCTGGCCTCTCCCCGTTCCTCTGTGGATTGCTATGACCTCTCGGTATCCCCAGCCCCGCGTCCTTAGCCTCTCCCTGTCCCTCTGGGGGTGTCCTTTGTACCCTCGGCCTCCTGCTTTGCTTCTGGGAGGGTGGGGGGCACATATCTTCCGGTGACCTCAAGGCCCACTTAAATGGCGTGTGTGCATGCGCACATTGAGCATGCACTTTACTGTAGGTAAAGGCCTGAGTGAAAATGGAGTGGTTGAACGCCAGTGTTCACTGGCAGGGGGTGGGGTGGGGGTGGGGGTGCTTTTTATGTTCTTTCTATTGTTGGAGATCAAACCACAGGGCCGAGAATATGCCAGACTAGCGTTTGACCTGTGGGCCACACTCTCAGCTTGAAGTCCTTGGAGTCTGGCTTGAGTTCACATTTAACCCTAGTAAGATTTAGCTCAGACTGTGGCCTCAGGACTTTATTTTCCCACTGGTAACATCTGTCTCAATCAGCAGCTAAGGCCAGCACTAAGGAGCATTCTTTATCTGAGCCACCAGAGGGCGGCACTGATGCAAGAACTGATGCAAGGGCGGTTTAAATGAGAACCAAATCAGATTTGGGTTCCATTGGGATTGGGATGCAAAAGTTGGGAGGGAAGGATACCAGAGGAAAGGAAATGGGGTTCATTTGGGAGCTGGAGGTGGGTAGTTGGCACATCGACAGGCAGAGAGAGGGAGAAGCAGCTTGGGTGGAATGATAACACTCATGAGGGCCTTGGTGAACCTAGCCTCCAGCATCAGCGTGGACAGCCCTTCAGAATAGGGAGTGGGGGGAGCAAAGGGGAATTGGGTGACTAGTGGGTCGCACAAAGTGTGAAGTGAGGAGGTGATGAGACCCCATGGAACAGCCCAGGAGGATGAGGAGCCATGGCAAGGGTGCACTGTGTCAATAGGCTAATGTAAGCCTTACCATTCCATAGGGGCCTAGATGGAATAAAAAGGAAGGGAGGGAGGGAGGAATGAAAGCCAGTGGGTATAGGTATGTTCTTTCCCTTCCCCTATCTTCTCTTCCTCTCCCTCCTGGTTACCAGGAGGGGGCCAGTTTTCCTCTTCCTAGTCCTTTTCCCATGATGTTTCTGTCTTGCCACAGGCCTAAGAGCAGTAGCGCCAACTGACCTTGAACTGAAACTTCTGAAACTGTAAGCCCAAGTAACTTTTATCCTCTTTTACGTTGTTTTACTCAGGTACTCTGTAACAATAATTTAAAAAAACTGAGAAACAAGGGCAATCTGTTTAGGGTGAGCACATTTGGTAGGAATTGTGATGAGTTTGGGATTATGGTTCATATAAAAATATAGAGGGGGGCTGGGGATATAGCCTAGCGGCAAGAGTGCCTGCCTCGGATACATGAGGCCCTAGGTTCGATTCCCCAGCACCACATATACAGAAAACGGCCAGAAGCAGCGCTGTGGCTCAAGTGGCAGAGTGCTAGCCTTGAGCGGGAAGAAGCCAGGGACGGTGCTCGGGCCCTGAGTCCAAGGCCCAGGACTGGCCAAAAAAAATGTAGATATATATATATATAGAGAGAGAGAGAGGAGGGGCTGGGAATGTGGTTTAGTGGTAGAGTGCTGGCTTAGCATTCCTGATGCCCTGAGTTCAATTCCTCATTGCCACAGAAACAGAAAAAGCCAGAAGTGGCACTATGGCTCAAGAGGTAGAATGCTAGCCATGAGCAAAAAGCGGCAACGGACAGTACTCAGGCCGTAAGTCCCAGGCCCCAGGACTGGCAAAAACAAAACAAAACAAAACGAATAAAAACGAAGAGGAGTCCAGAGGCTGTTGGAAATTGAGAGTGTGGTTGAAACACACATGATGTACATGAAGAGCTACTAGAAAACTTAGAAAGAGAAGCCAAGACACAAGAAGAGCACTGGGGATCCACTAGTTGGAATTAAGGGGGTGAAGAGGCAATGAAATAACGTAGCCTGGAGGAAGGCACTCTCCCGAGTGCTGTGAGGATGGCATGAGGGTAATAGCAAACTTGAGAAAGATGGGTGAAGGGAAAGGCTTGCATAGAGGGAAATAATCACAGATGGACACAAACATTTTTGTTATGCTACTTAGAGTGTATTTATTTTGTAAAAATGATACATTAGGAGCCAGTGGGGATTGATATGGTACAATTATACAGTAGAATACTATACAACCATGAAACATAAATTAAATAATATGGAAAATGCTCATGAGATAAGCCATGAGAACACGTCAGAAAGCTGGGGATGTAGCTCAGTGATAGAGGACTGAAAAAGAAGCCACAAACAGTATTATAATTTTGGTTGAAAATTGTAAACATCTATGTGGATTATATATGTAGGATGTGAAGTTCACGACAGGTGGTGGAGGAAGGCTAGCTCCAGACAGGGAGCACCAAGAAGCTGAACAGTAAATTTTTCAGAACAGAGATGAAGGAGAAGTGTTCAAGGTAAATAGATGAGCTAATCTTGGAAGGCTGGCATTCTCTTCACCCTGCCTGGAGGAGGAGAGAGACAGACACGTGGTGTGTGTGTTAGATAGGGAAGAGGAAGGTAGCCATGTGCATGGCCTTGACCTCCACAGTAGTTTGTGGAACCCAGAGATACTGTCTCTTTTTTTTTTTTTTTTTTTTTTGGCCAGTCCTGGGCCTTGGACTCAGGGCCTGAGCACTGTCCCTGGCTTCTTCCCGCTCAAGGCTAGCACTCTGCCACTTGAGCCACAGCTCTGGCCGTTTTCTGTATATGTGGCGCTGGGGAATCGAACCTAGGGCCTCGTGTATCCGAGGCAGGCACTCTTGCCACTAGGCTATATCCCCAGCCCCCGTGATACTGTCTCTTAAGGAAGTAGCTGAGGGTTATGGATGAGTGTGGCCAGGAAAATAGGCAAATAAGACAACCGTGAACTGGTGGCTCATGCTGGTAATCCCAGCTAGTGAGATCTGAGGAACAGAGTTCAAAGCTAGCCTAGGTAGGAAAGTCTGAGACCCTTACCTCCAATTAACCAGCCAAAAGCCAAAAAGTAGAGTGGAACCTCAAGTGGTAGAATGCTAGCCTTGAACAAAAAAGGGACAGCACTCAGCCCAAGATCATGCCTCAGTACTAGCACCAAAAAAACCCAAAAAGTAATAATAATATCATACCTCCAAAGATTGTCCCAAAACTGGCCCTGTTACAGCTCTTCTCATGGTCCCTTCTTCTGGCTTCTTAGTCATTCCTGAGAACCACCAGTCTTTCTTCTTGGTGTGGGCCAGTTCTCTGAGCTAGGTTTTGAGCACCTTAAGCAGGAGGTATCAAACAAGGAGTCAGTCCACTGGTCCTCAGGGCACTTGCCCCCTCAGAGCAAATGGTGTCCTCACCTGTACCCAGCAGGAGGCAGCAGAGATGCAGCTGCTCATCTGTGCACTTCAAGTCAGGCAGTGAATGTCCCTGAGTGCTGAGACACTGTTCCGGTTGTCCCCATGGAGACCTGAGCCTGGCTTGGAAATCTAGGAAGAGACATGACACTGGCTGCAAGGCACAGACCTCATCCTGCTGTTTCAGCCTGGTTGGTGCAGCATTTAGACTCTTACAGGCAGCTGCTGGTGTCTGACCTCTAGCAGGTCTCCTGTGACTGCTTCCTTTTGTGAAAAATTGGTGGGCTTGCTTCCTGGGTCTAGTTCTTCCCCAGGGAAGAACCCCTTTCTCAGGACCTTGCCAAGAGGAAATGGAAAGCACCAAAGCAGGAGGAGCTGGATCTGTGGGACAGCACCCAGCCAAGCTGGGCCTGCTACCAGCCTCTCCTTTAATGGAGGTGCGAGGGGTCCTGCTAGACTTCCCCTCCTAGTGCTGCTGTCTTGCTCCTCTTTGTGCCAGCTTCCTAGTCCCTAGTTACATACTACATCCAGATTCAGTTGAGCACAGCAAGCTGACAGGTGAGTAAAGCTGCTGGGCTTGGGAACAGTCCCTGGTCAAGGTGAAGGGCACAGCTCATGCTGGCAGATATCACTGGTGGGACTTTGCCCCTACCCTGAGTCCTGGATTTATAGAAGCTCACATGGCCATGATGGCCCTGTTCTGCTAGTGAGAAGCTCTGCCCTGAGGCAGTTTACTTTGTGCCAGAGGAACTTTTTGTTGTTGTTTTGAAAAGAGCATCTCTGTGTTATCCCAGGTGGTCTCAGGCTCTTCAGTTTAAGTGATCCTCTCTCTCAGTCTCCTGAGATGCTGGGATTCAAAGTGCACCACCATGCCAGCTTTAATGACGGTTTTGTTTGTGGTTTTGCTGCTCATGCTAGAGCTTGAACTCAAAGTCTTTACACTCTTGCTTAGCTTCTTTGCTCAAGGCTGGTGCTTTACCACTTGAGCCACATTTCCATTTCTTTTTGGTCAATTGGAGATTAGAGGCTCATAGATTTTGTTGTTTTTTTTTCCCAGTCTAGGCTGGCTTCCAACTTTGATCTTCAGATTTCAGCCTCCTGACTAGCTGGGATTATAGGCAGGATTGAGCCACTGGTGCCTGGTTTGATCACACTATTTTTTCTTTGTTTGTTTGCCAGTTGTGAGGCTTGAGCTCTGGGCCTGGGCATTGTCCTTGATGTTCTTTTGCTCAAGGCTATTGTTCTACTGCTTGAGCCACAGCATCACTTCTGGCTTTTTTTTTTTTTTTGAGTAGTTAATTAGCAATAACAATCTCACGGGCTTTCTTGCCTGGGCTGGCTTCAAAGGGCAATCAATACTCAGATCTCGGCCTTCTGAATAGCTAAGGTTACAGGCATGAGCCACTCGTACCTTGTTTAACTTTATTTTTTGACTGTACTAGGAGTTGGCTATTCCTTGAACTTTATTTTTCAGATAGTTTCTCACAACTTTGCCTGGGGCTAGCCTGGACCATGATCCTATCCATAACTACCTCTCACATAACTGGGATTACAGAGGTATACCACCAAGCCCAGTTTATCTGCTAAGAAAGGGAATCTTGCTAACTTTTCACTTGGGCTGATCTCAAACTGATCCTGTTCATCTTTGCTCCCTGAATAGCTTGGATTGTAGGCATGAACTCTTGCTTCTGGCATGATTTGGCTTTCTTAAGCTCCACATTCATTTGTTGAACAGCTTGATTGGACATCTCACCATAGTTCCTTAGGAGCTGGGTACTTGTATGCCTCCACCTCCATGTCTCCATCAAGAAAGTGACCATCCCACTGGCCTGTTTCCTCTAGAAGTGGCCAATCAATAAGGCCTTAGCTTTGCAATTGTTAGGGCTGACCTGAAACCTGGAGAAACTAAATATAAATTTTAGTGTTAAAATTATAACAGCTTCTAAACCCTGGTGGTGACTCTATGCTAGAGGGCTCTATGCTAGAGGGCTAGAGCCTAGTTTCTTGTAGTTCTACATTTAAAAATGTAGGGAGCACTTGTTCACTTCTATACCTGGGTAGCAACCATGGTAACGGACAGTAAAAATCATCATAGTCATAGACTATAGAAATAACCATAATAGTAGTAGAAATGCCATGGTAACTGTCAGGTTGGTTTACTTATGATTGAGTACTGGATTGTTTTTGCCCACTCAAGCTTGCTTAGTGGTAATGGGAAAACATGGTCGCAATTGTTAAAATAAAGTTGGTACAAGGTCAGCTTGACGGCAGAATTCTGCTTCTATAAATTTCTTGCTTAACCCATTTGTGACTTGCTCTACCCCCTGCACTAACCCCATGCATCTGTGCTATGTGACCACCTGTTGTCACTTCCTGATATCGAAGCCAGTTCCAGATATCAAAGCCAAAATAGATAAGTGAAACGGTGGACAGCCAATAGAAATAGGACAAGACTTGCTTGCTTAAATGCCATCCAATCAAGTATCTGCCAAGTTGGAAGTACCCTGCCCCTGTTGTAATCACAATAAAAACACTGCTATCTGAGGGTTGGGACTCTCAATCCAAATCCCCTGCGTCAGTGATGGTTAGGAGTCCAGGCTTGAGCTTGCAATAAAGACTCTTGTGCTTTTGCATTAGTATCGGCTCCTTGCTGGTCTTTGAGGACCAGAATTCTAGCCATAACACTACAATTACCCATCATTTCCCTTTGCCTCTCAAGTAGCTAGGGAAGTTTTTGTAAATACAAAACAAAACAAACAAACAAACAAAAACCCAAGGGATAAGTGGAGTGGTTCAAGGGGCAGTGATGATTATCAAGTGTGAAACCTTACATTCAAACATCAGTTCTGAGACTGAGTGGGTACCTCATGCCTTTAAACTTACTTACTCAGAAGTCTGAGATCTGAGGACTACAGTTAAAAGCCAGCCAGAGAAGGAAAGTCTGTAAGACTTTTATCTCCAACCAACTTTTTTCCCTTGGCTAAGAGCATGTACCTTTTATTATAAAAGCCGATCCAAAGGGCTGGGGGGGTCGGGGGGGCGGGACCACTGACCTGAATCCATATCAAGATTTTTGTTGGTTTGTTAATTTGTTTTTTGAGACAGGGTCTTTTGATTTAGCTCAGACTGGCCTTAAACTAAACTCCTCCTGTCTTTGCCTGCTAAATTTTGGGAATATGATTGTGTACTACTGTGCCTGACCATATCCATATTTAAGTGCTGGAAGGCTTTCTTTCTTCTCTTTTACTTCTTTTTTTGAGTGTTAACTAGGGCCTCATATTTGTCAGGCAGATGCTCTATCACTTGAGCTATACCTCCAGTCTTTTTCTGCATCAATTATTTTTGAGGTAGAATCTTGATTATACCTGGACCAGCCTGGTCTTTGATTGATCTTCTTATGCTTCCCTAGTAACTGTGGTAACAGGCATGTACTACCATGCTCAGCCATTGGTTGATATGTATGTACTCTTATGAACTTTCATGCCCAGTCTGTCCTTGAACAAGGATCCTCCGATCTTTGCCCCACAAGTAGCTAGGGAAGTTTTTGTAAAAAACAAAAACAAAAACCCAAGGGATAAGGGGAGTGGTTCAAGGGGTAGTGGTGATTATGAACTGTGAAACCTTATGTTTAAACATCAGTACTGAGGCTGAGTGGGTACCTCGTGCCTTTAACCCTACTTACTCAGAATTCTGAGATCTGAGGACTGCAGTTAAAAGCCAGCCAGTGGAGGAAAGTCTGTAAGACTTTTATCTCCAACCAACTACCAAAAAACTCTTGCAAGTAGAGTTTTATGGTAAGTGGTACCGCACTGGCCTTGAGCAACACAAAGGTAAAGAATAGCACCTAGGCCTAGGCCCTGAGTTCAACCTTCATTACTGGCATGTACCTCTCCCCTGCCCCCAAACACATATAAAATAAAACAACAAGCTAGGTAATACCAAGATAAAAAAGTAAAGCAAAAAATTTTATAGTGATCATGAATAGTTCCCAAAATGTAAAACCATTGCCAGTGCGCACACCTATAACCCTAGCTACTCAAGAGGCTGAGATCTGAGGATCAAGGTTGGAAACCAGCCTGGATAGGGACAGTGAGTGCCCCAGCCCCAAGGTCAAGCCCCAGGAAATACAGGATATAAACCAACAAACAGAGCCTACAGAAACATACCACAGGTTTAATAATGTCTGAAGACCCTCTAACAATATGGCTGAATGCACTGCTGCTGTAAGAAACTTGTTTTTACTGGAGTGTACTAAGTCCTAAACCTACAGCAATCAGATGGCGGAAACATAGATGATACATAGTAGATATACTCCACTAAGGTTCTGCCTTGAGCCACAGCTCCACAGTTAGCTTTTTTGGTAATTAATTAGGTATAGGAGTCTCCTGGGCTATTTACATCTGAGCTGACTTCAAACTGCAATCCTCAGATCTCCTCCTGAGGAGTTACTGGCATTACTGGCAGGAGCCATTGGCACTTGGCTTACTTGGCATATTGGGATGAGTGGCTGGACCCAACATGTGGAACTTCTAGTTATACTTATAACAACATTGAAAAAAACACAACATTTCATTCATTCTAACACAAAATATTATAAAGCAATTCTATTCTAAGTGCTAGGGAAAAAAGATAATACTTTGTCTATTTAAATTTCCTACTGTATATTCCTCATGGTAGTAGTAAAAATGAGCAGCAAATGGCACTGAGAAGTTTTTTGTAAGTGTTTTAATGAAATTGACCAGATCCAAATATTCTACTGAGATTCTTTTAATTTATGACCTTTCTTGCTATTAATTAAATGGTAGACTTCAGAGAAGATAAGAATTTTCTAAACTCTGTCACATGAGGAAAAATATTCTGTTACTTTTTGTTGATACCTGGAAGCAAAGCACTCCAAGACCAAGATAGTCTTGGAAAACTTAGAATAGGGTTAATGTGAGTAGCAAGTGCCAAATACTTTAGGATCAGAAAATAGAGTAGAACTCTAGCCAGTTTACCACTTACAAAATTGATAGCTATAATAGCAACCTAACCTCTCCCATTTTCTACAAGTATGAAACATCTGTATAGAAAATCTTATAGGATCTACACAGGCAAACATGATTCCATCTAATCAGAATCTACTGTTACACAGATCTATTACCGAAAGGAAAAGTCAAAATGGCACCAGCAGAACTCCCCAGAATATTTGTCTGTTAGAGAAAAGAACCTGATGTTCATGTACAAACATATTTTACACTGGTCATACCTTTTGATTCTTTTGAACAGGGTAGCACCAGTTCATTTGAACAACACCACTGTCTATAATCAATCCAGCGATCAAAAAAACTCAGCTCTTTCTGAAGTAACCACCTTTATCAGTTTCTACATGTTTTATCTTTGCTTTATCTGTTGTTGTTTTTACTATTTAGCTAGGTTTTGGTTTTACCACATTTTAAATCAAATATATATGGTGTGAGACATCAAACTGTTAAGGATTAAGGGTAGGAAAAGTAACCAGTGTCACAGTTCTGAATGGCTTAAGAACAGGAAAGATGTCTCAAGAGTAGAGAGGCATTTGTAAATAAGGAAACAATAAATTTGGAAAGAGAGGTGTATGTGTTCCAGTTTAGAGCTGGGGAATCATAGGAAAGAGGAAGAGAGACTGGATGCTAGAATTGAGCATTAGGTAGCAGGTAGCAGTGAGTGCAACTTGCTCTGCTTGGGTACTTCTCAAGTTGTATGAGGTGGGTCTTTTTTGGAGGGAGGGGTTAATGTGTGTGTGCTGGTACTGGAGCTTGAACATAGGGTCTTGTGCTCTTGTTCAGCTTTCTCATTCAAGGGGGTGGGGGGGGCACGCTGTCACTGTAACCACACCTCTACTTCTGCCTTTTGTCAATTAGAGATAATTGTCTGCCCAGACTGACTTTGAACCTCAATCTTCACATCTCAGCCTCCTGAGTATGTAGGATTACAGAGTTAAACCCCTGGATCCTGGCTTTCCTCCTGTTTCCTCCTGCTTGAATTCTGAGCCTTGAGCATGCTGGGCAAGTACTCTACCACTTGAGCCATGACTTATACCCACCGTATATGATTTAGATTGACAGGCTTTCATTTTTAAACACATGTACATGTTGTTAGGAACCCAGTGGCATTCCAAACCCCAAGCCCATGTTTATTCAGACTACTCAATCCCTTCCAGAGATAATGCATCATAGGAATAATGACTAGGAGTATTTGTAGAATTTAGTTTGATTTATTGAATAAATACATGTAGTTCTGGACTAGGGGTGTAGCCCAGTGGTAGAGGACTTGCAAGCATGTATTATTAGGTCTTGGGTTTGATCCCCAACCATCTATTTCTCTTTCATACACACACACACACACACACACACACACACACACACACACACACACGTAAAAATAAATAAAAGGTCCACAGTTCCTACCATGAGTGGGATTCTATCTCAACTAGTTTACAAATAAGAAGTGTTTACTTGGTGATGATAAGATAAGAAAAGGCAGGAAGGACATCTGGTCCAATATTTGACAGACTTGGCCTAAAAAGAAGAGGGATTTGAGAAATTTATGAGCTCTTTTACACAGTAGACCTTTGTTTACTAGACCAGTTACCATCTTCCCCTTAGAGTCCCCATTATTTAGAGACAGGATATCCTTATGAATTCCATTCTATAGGTAGGTGGATGTGGAACTAGGCTGCACCATTATGTCTGCATGCTCTTAGCATGCCCTGTGGATGTGGGAGGGTATGGTGCTGAGTCACTGCCTCTGCCTGGAGGTGAGTTCCATGGCAGATTGGCCTCCTCACTACAAGTTGTGGCACAGACAGCAGCACTCACAAGGCTTCCCTAGGTGGGTCACCTTGTGCACATACAAAAGGACAATATACTGTGTTGACTGACTAGCTCAATAAACTGTGCTCATCAACTGGCTAAAAAGTCATCTGTTGATTACAAGAGAAGCTAGACTAGCAAGGACATAAACACATGGGAAAGTTGGCATAGCCAATGTGAAATCACAGATAAAGTAAATGTTTAAAAAGTGTGGCACAGCTGGGAGCTGGTGGCTCTTACCTATAATCCTAACTACTGAGGAGGCTGTGATCTCAGGATCTAGGTTTGAAGCTAGCCCAGGCACACAATCCTACAAGGCTTTTATACTCACTTGACCATCCAAAAGCTAGAACTGGAGTCACATGAGTGAAAAACCTGAGAAGATGAGCCCCTTTGTTCAATCCCTAATACTGGAACATAGACAGAGAATTGCCAGCTTAGGACTGTATTCAACATTTAGAAATAAAATAAGTGGATTGTCATGAATGTCATCATCCTGACTTGTAAATAATTTACCTGTACTTTTAACATGCTAGATCAAATTGCTTGACTACAATTTCTTGTGAATATTGGGATGTGGTCTGTGGGCAGAGTTACAGCTCTAGCAGATGCTCCCCACCTGCCCTTGGCCAAATAGTGACTTCATCATTCACCTAGGACAGGAGTCATGGGCTGGCTTTGAATCCTAATCCTCTGGATCTCAGGATTCTAAGTAGATAGGATGCGACGTCTGAGCTGCCACACTTGATGAACTGTCGTGTGTGTGTGTGTGTGTGTGTGTGTGTGTGTGTGTGTGTGTGTGCTAGGAATACAGGTGTGGATCATCACCACCCAGCTTACCTCATCTTTTGCCCTCTTCCCAGATTCTTTTTCAGTGTAATCTGGCCTTTTTAAAAAATATAAAGCCTTGTGCATTTGATTATATAGCCTCACATATGTGTTTCTTAGGTTTCTTTCATGGTGCTAAGAATTGACCCCAGGACCTTGCGCAAAATAGGCAAGTGCTCTACCACTGAGGTATCTTCAGTCCAGCTGATTTGTGAAAACATTATTCTCTTAATTCTTAGGGAATGCTATTTCATATTTCACAGCCTTTGTTGTAACTGTAATTTGAGCATGTTAGGTGTTCAATAGTAGACATATTTAAAGCAATGTACAGTAAACACTGGCTGATTAGAGAGCTCAGGGAATTAGATCTGGCAATAAAATATGATGAAGAAAATATGCTTGGGACTGGTCCCAGTGTCTCTCATGCCTGGATTCCTTGGACATTCAGACTGAGATTAGGAGGATGATAGTTTGTGACCCACCTGGCCAAGAAGTTAGGGAGTCTCCATCTCAACTACATGCCTGTTATCCTAGCTACATGGGAAGCATAACTAGGAGGCTAATGGTCTAGGCCAACCCAGACATAAATATGAGACTGTATTCTGTAAGATAAACACCACTTTATCATAAAATAGTTATTGTCTCATTCAAAAATAAAGGTTTAAGAACTTAACCTGTTACTGAGCTTACAAGTTGAGAAGAAATCTCAGTTTTTCACTTTTATGTATCATATTTTGTCTTTTTTTTTTATTCTGCAAGATATCTCTTAAGTGTATTGTAGGGCTAGATCTCCAGCAGGAGGTAAGCGTGAAAGACGCGTACACAGAATACATGCCAGGAGGACAAGCTTGAGCAGGTCTTGTTTATTGTTGCACAGATCAGGAATTATATACCCCAGCACCCCAACCTCCTGAGTCCTCCTCAGCCAATCACCTAGCGGGGTGTTGATGTAAGGAACTTGTGGCGGGCACCGATTGGTCCCTCGGGGGAGTATAGGGAGCATGGACAGCTCGTGGCTGGCAAGCCAGGCAGACATGCCTGTGGGTCACGTCTCCATGAGCAGGAAGTGTGCTTCTACTGCTGCTCTAGCTGACTCAACCAGATCTGACCGACTCTACCCACAAATTCCCCCTTTTCTTTTAAAAGGACCGTAATTATTGTGACCTGTTGTTGGAGGCGTCGTTGCCGGGAGTGCAAGCATTTAATAATTCCCAGAAGAATAAGCCCTAATAGCAGAAGGGTTCCCCAAATAACCAGAGAGGATGGCAAAATCCACTGCTGTAACTTTTTAAGCACATCTTCTAAAAAGTAGGCAGCGGGTATAAGCTGTATGGTGGTATGTATTCAGGTATGTATGCAGGTAATATGCAGTAAGTGTTGGGTAAAGTTTAAATACTTAAGGGACCAAGGGCCTTGGATGTAGTCACTAAGTTCAGTGATGTTGGGCATGGGGGTGGAAAGCTGACAGACAGAAGTAGTCATAGCATTACACAGTCCTCCTTGTTGCAGTCGAAGAAATGTAATCTGTTCCTGGAGCAAATCTATTTGTTGCTGGGGCAGAAGAAGGCCTCCTTTAAGATGACTGGCAACTTGCAAATGCTGCAACACTAAGGATGAAAGCTGAGGGTTGAGCTGGTTTACCTGATGCATGGTGGACACACTCTGGGACAATGATATAGCAGCCGTGGTAGCAGAAGCCACTGAAGTGATGATCGCCCATACGATCACAATGATCTATTGCTCTCCTAAGGTGTGGACAAACCAATTGAACCTGGGAAAACTGAGTCATTAGTAGCCAAAACAATGAACAAGGAACACCCAACAAGCCTGCAAAAGGATATGTGTCATTTGGTTGCCAGTGATTACTGAGGGTACAGGTGTGAGAGGAGTTGTCTCCTAGACAAAAAAGAACGGGGCTCTAATCACCACCATCCCTGACATTTGGTCGCATGCGGAGCGGTTGCAGCAACAAGTATTGGCCAATAGAAAGGGTACAGGTCCAGGCAGAAATGTGATGAACAAAGGATTGGCATGGGGGAGTCCTAGGTCCCTCAATCATCCCCCTGAAGAGTTGTAAAACTCGTCTAGATTTTGAGGTATGGGATTCTCCAAAGACCCATTGTATATAGCCGGGCATAGGGACAAAGTGAGGCTCTCAAACATCCTGCCCTGCCAGGAGCTGGCACAAAAACTAATCACTAATTCCTCAAGAGGAGTGGAAACATTGTGGAAACTATAAAATTCCCTGCATGGGTACAGCTGCATATAGAAAGGTATGTCAATAGCCTGAGTGCAATTTTTTCCAATGGGGCAAATAGGGTAGGGTCCCTTGTAGTTCTACCCTCCTGTCCCATGAGTCACTTTGGCAAGGGGGATAGTACAGCCATCCAACTGTCTTACTGACTCATTTGAAAAGCAAAAAGAGATGGCCTCCACCCATCCAAAAGTGAGGTTTGTTTTCTTACGCCATAGGGCATCCACCGAGAAAGGGAGGCCAACTGTGCTGTTGGAAGAAAGCATTTGAGGGAAGATGGTGGTATCTTCCCCCACCATCATCAAGATCTGGGGGCTGGGCACTAGCGTTATCTTACCCTGCCCTGCAGCAGATTGAGAATTGGCTGTAATAATGGCACACATCAGGAGGAATAGAGTACCAAGCCCGGGGTTTTGGTCCGGGGCCATAGCTTGAGCCTGTTCTACCTATCCGTGTAGATCTCCCCAGGTGTTGGCATGGGCTCTACCTCGAGGTCTGCGTCTTCTCCTCCTCGGGCTGTCCAAGCGTTGTCGACACATCTCGTTCATAGGTGGTGACGGTTGGTTGGACATCTTGAGCTGGAATCCAAACAGGTTTATCGCTCTTGTCTGGAAAGATACAAGCAAATCTTCTCCCTTGTGCCAATAGGGGAGCAGGGCCCTCCCACCTTCTTGTGATGGGGTCCTTCTATCTAACCAAAAGGACCGGAGTAGGTGCTCTCATGAGTCCCCAATGTAGGGCGGCGGGGAACCCGCATGTGGTAGGTGTAAATGTCAAAAAAATTTTCACTATAAGACAATAATTTAATTGTGTTTGGGGATCTTTAAGCCCTAGCCCCTCCATTTCCCCCTTTTCTTTTAAAAGAAGGGCCTTGATTTCCTTGTGACTGCGTTCGAAAATGGCTTGGTCTTGTGGGTTATATGGAATACCTGTGTGATGTGTAATGTTCCAAAGGGCACAAAATTCACAAAACTGGACACGTAAGCAGGGCCATTGTCTGTTTTAAGGGTCCAAGGAATACCCATAATTGTAATGGCGTGTAGAAGTGATTTGATGGCATGCCTTGCTGTTTTACCAGGTAGGGCTAAGGCTGTTATAAAGCCTGAGAATGTATCTATGCATACATGGATGTCTTTTTGTTTTCCAAATTGGGGAATATGGGTTGTGTCCACTTGCCACGTGACATTGGGCCTAAGGCCCCGCAGATTTGTTCCCATGGGTTGTAGCAGTCCTAAGGGTAAGAGAGGCACACAGGAGGACCAGGACCGAATCATGTGTTTGCATTGTTGGTGCATCAAATCAGGAAATAACTGTTTGATAGTAGCTGCTGGTAAGTGGAAGCGACGATGTAACGCTCAGGCCTGGTCCCTGGATGTATTGGTGAGTAACACGGTTGGGGTGACAACATGGTCAATAGCTTCATTACCAGCAGCTAGGGGTCCACGGAGGTTAGTATGAGATCTAATGTGTTGAATGTACCAGGGCTGGGCACGATTATCTAGCACAGTCAGAATCTTGCACATTATCCACGTTACATCATGACCATCATCCCTTAATAAGGCCCCAGGACGAATGGCCACAGTTTGTACAGCATATAGACTATCAGAAAAAATATTAAGGGGTTCATTGGGAAAGGATGTAAGGGCGAGTAATATGGCCAGTAATTCAGCAGCTTGAACAGACAGGGAATGTTGCTGAAGCATATATTTTTTAGCATTGGCATTGTAAAATCCATACATAGTCTTGCTTGCATCTGTAAAAAGCACAATGGCTTGAGGGATGGGTTGCCCCTTGGGAAAGGTAGGGCATATCCATGAAAGCGGGAGCTCTTGGGTAACTTTTAAACGGGGTTTTTGGGCATGTGATTATCAATGCTAAAGTAGTAGCAGATGACTTGTAAGGCTAATTCCTCTTCAGTCATCAGGAAATCAAAGATTGTCTTTCTAATGGGCCAGATAAGATGGTTGGGGAATCAGTCATAAGTTTGACAGCATCGCTCCACGCCTTTGATGGTCAGGTTGCACAGCATGGGAATGGGCATGGTAATTTTTGGTAATTGAGAAGTGGTCATGGGTTTGTGTCAGCGCCGCCATCAGGCCATTATTATTTATTATAATCAGGGTGATTTCTTGAGTGACATCTAAAAACACCAAGGGGGTTGACCATAATCGGTCAGCAACCTGTTGTAGGACTCGCTGAGCATCAGGAGAAAGTATACGAAGAGAGGTTGGGTCAGAGTGTCCCTGAAGTACCTGAAACAAGGGTTGGAGCTCTTGGGTAGGGAGATGCATAAAATCACGTACCCAATTGATATGTCTACATAACTGTTGTAGTTCAGTTAAAGTATATTGGGGTTTAATAACAATACTAGGCCAATTTGGGGTGATTGTTTGATCTAAATGGTATCCAAGATAGGCATAATGGGCTTTCATTTGAATTTTTTCGAGGGCGATATGGAGGCCCAGCACTGCAAGGTTTTCCTTAAGTTGCATTAAACAGGCTTGCATGGTGGTAGCATCTTTATGTGCCAATAAAATGTCGTCCATATAATGGACGCAAAAGCCCTTAGAAAGAAAAGGCCTGATAGCATGGGCAACATATATCTGACATAGTGTACAGCTATTTTTCATTCCTTGAGGGAGAACTTTCCATTGATATCGATGGGTGGGTAGTGACAGGTTCCCATACTGAGAAGGCTAAATATTCCTTATCTTTAGGATGTAAGGGGATGGAGAAGTAGCAATCCTTGATGTCAATAATGGTAACATGCCATCCTTTGGGTATGGAAGAGTGCGGGAGTCCAGGTTGAAGCGTTCCCATCTTTATTATATGACTATTAATGGAACATAGGTCATAGAGGAGTATCCATTTCCCTCGAGCTCTTTTTTGGATAACAAAAATGGGGGAATTGTGGGGACTGGTGCTAGGTTGTGTGTCCCCTTTTTAGTTGCTCCTTCACTAGAGCCTGGAGTGGGGGAGCATTTGGGGGAAATAGGCCACTGTTCAACACAAATGGGTTTGGTGGGTCCCAGTGGAGTGGGATTGGCTCTGGTTGCACAACAGTGGCCATTAGAATTGGGGGTACTGTGGGTGATTAACAGCTCGATCTGTTATGATGTCCTCATAGAAAGCCCTACCATCTGTTGTCAGCACAGTACCCATATTAGTAAGAACATCTCTTTCAGAAGATTGCATGGAAGGCCAGGGGCGACAAGAGGTTTAAAAGCCCCACTGGCCTCATCACAGTCTTCCCATCTCACAGGCCACTTGACCTGGAGGGAGGCAGCTTTTCCACCACTGACACCCTGTAGACAGGGGCCGGGTGCTAGGTTCCATCCTAACCCTTCAACCTCCTCCTTCCTAAGGACCGTACAGTCAGCTCCAGTATCAATGATACCTTTAAATTTTGTTCCATTTACTTTAAGTTCCATTCTAGCTTTTCCACTGGGATAGGGATAGACCATAACACCTGTGTGGGGGGGTGGGGTGGCTGTTGCCATTGTCCTCTTGGGGTAGGGGCTGAGGACTGCCCCTTATCTAGTTTAAAGGCTGAAGCTTAGAGCGGCACTCGGAGGCCCAGTGAAAACCCTTTTTGCATTTAGGACACACGGAAGGGGATTGTTTTCTCCAGGGTGAGCCCTGGAGTGATGGACAATCCTTCTTAAAATGACCAGCCCCACCGCATCCCCAAAAAGGTCCGGTTCCCGAGGTGCCACTAGGGGGACGCGCAAATGTTGGCAGTCATAGAGGAGAAAGCCTATGCAAGGCAGTCATAGCATGAGTTGATGTCCTCAAATCTTTGGTGGCCAAGATCCAATCAGTGATCTCCCCATTTCGATCAGGGGCAATGGTTTTTCTACATTTCTGTGTGGCCCCCTCCCATATCAGGGTCTTGGCTAGTGGTGTCAGGCTTCAGCATGGGATACCTTCTGGGCCACTGCCTCCTGAACATGGGCAACAAAGTCAGTGAACGTTTCGTTGGAACTTTGTATGAGTGTTTGTAGTTGTTAGTCCCCTCCTTTAGAAGTGACTGAGGAAACAGCCCGTAATGCACGGAGGCATACTTGGTTAAAGTACTGCGGTGGCACTGCTGCTTATGCAACGGGAGATGCATAAGCCCCCTCCCCCTTAAGCAATCAGGGTCCGCCATGTTAGCATTGTGGCCCCCAGCAGTGAGATTTCGTGTGCTTTGTTGTTCACATTTATCATAAAAGGCAGCCTTTCATAAAAGGAAGTCCCCGAGGATAGGGCTGTACTCATTAAGCTCTTCCAATCATGGGGTCAATTAAGATCGATGCTAATGGTTTGGAGCATCTGCTGAGCAAATGGAGAGTGCAGCCCATCCTCCCTAACAGCGGTCTGATATTTGTCGAGCACCTTCGGATCATGGGGATGCCATAGATTGGGCCGGGTAGTGGTTTGGTGAATGTTCACCAGAAGCACGAACTGGGGCTCATCCATGGGCTTGGATGCCACCGCCACTGTAGCCGGGGCGGGGGGGGGGGGGGGCGCATAAATAGTTGTATTACAGAGGGAACAATGGGTTCTCCTTCTTGAGCAAAGTTGGATAGGTCCACCCAAAGATATAACGTCCCCTGAGGGGATTTCCCAGGTTGGCCTAAATGGCCAAAAGAAGCAGTTGGGCAGATTTCCTAGGAGTGATAGTGTGGGGGAGGCATTTTAACTGGTCGACCCTCTGGGTCACAAGATGGCAGAAGTTGTTGTTCATTCGCATTCTTACTGGACTTGTCTGTTGCGTCACAAGAAGACAGAAGTGCCTGAGTAGCTCTGCCATTTTCTGTATGTTCTGTTTCCTCTTGCAGTGAGGCATTGAACGCCTGCAGAGTTTCCCCTTCCTCTCTCCTCGACAGGCTTGAATGGCTGCTACAATAGGGCAAAACTTATGGGCAGCTCAACGCCATCGTGGACTTCTTTTTTACAAGCACCCTGAAGGACGCGGGTCCAGCTGTCTGCATCCCAGATGGCCTTGGAGTCAATCCATGGGCACAATGCACTCACTATTTCCCATATCAAACTAGCTTTCTTTTCTGATACTTTTATCTGCCTACTCCAAAGCAGGACAACAAGTGCTCGAGATTGAGGCTCCCATGCTACAAGGGGAAGGTTGCCCATGGAGGCGCTTACCTTGCACTAGACTGTCCATCTGCCAAAAACACTCAAGCACCACATTGGGCGCCACTTGTAGGGCTAGATCTGTGGCAGGAAGTAAGCGTGAACGAGGTGCACACACCAGGAGGACAAGCTTAAGCAGGTCTTGTTTATTGTTGCGCAGATCAGGAATTATATAACGCCAGCATCCCAACCTCCCTGACTCCTCCCCAGCCAATCACCAAGTGGGGAGTTGATGTAAGGCACTTGTGGTGGGCACCAATTGGTCCCTCGGGGGAGTGTAGGGAGCATGGACAGCTCATGGCTGTCAAGCCAGGCAGACCTGCCTGTGGGTCACGTCTCCATGAGCAGGGATTGTGCTTCTACTGCTGCTCTAGCTGACTCAACCAGATCTGACGGCTCTACCCACAGTCTATAGAGCGACTTGGGAGAGACAGGGTCTGTTCTTTCTGCCTGTTGTACTAGCACTCTACCACTTGAACCATAGCGCCTCTTCTGGCATTTTCTGTGTATGTGATACCAAGTTATTAAACCCAGGGCTTTGTGCATGCTCCCTCTACCACTAGGCCAAACTCCTGGCCCACTATAAGACATTTATATAGGAGCCTCACCGAATTTTCTTTCTGAAATCCATTCCTATCTTCATCCAAGTAGTTCTTTTCATCTAAAAAAATACTCCCTAGGGCTGGGAATGTAGTTTTGCCTAGCATGCATGAAGCCGTGGATTCGATTCCTCAACACCACATAAACAGAAAAAGCCAGAAGTGACACTGTGGCTCAAGTGGGAGAGTATTAGCCATGAGCAAAAGCAAGCCAAGGACAGTGATCAAGCCTTGAGTGCAAGCGCCAACACTGGCCAAAAAAACCCACAAATACTCCCTAGGTAAGAACTATAATTCTGAACAAAATAACTTGGGCTTTGTTTTCTTTCTTAGGAGAAAAGCTGTAAATTCTACTTTAACATTAAATTCACTTACTATTTATACTGGTACTTAAAAAGTTATTTATGTAACTGCAACCTCTCTGTACATCACTTTTATAATAACAATTTCAAAAATAGTATCTGAGGTAGGGCCTGTTATACTAGCTACTCAGGTAGTTGAAATCTGAGATCATGGTTCAAATCCAGCTGGGGGAGAAAGATCTGTGATACTATTGCCTATTTGTTTGGCCGGTTGCCAGTCCTGGGGCTTGGACTCAGGGCCTGAGCACTGTCCTTGGCTGCTCTTTGCTCAAGTCTAGCACACTGTGAGACCCTTATTTCCAGTTAACACTGAAAATGTCTGTGGAGTTGTGGCTCAACTAGTAGAGTGTTAGCCTTGAGTGAAAAAGCTCAGGGACAGCATCCCAGTCTTGAGTTCCAGCTCCAAGACTGGCCCAAACACAAAGTATCTGAGTCAGGACACTTAATATTACTTTTGCCACAAAGTACAATCACAGCATAAACTTACCTTTTCAAGTTACACAAAAAAGGATTCATTAAGTTTTCTATATTTACTTACCAAGTAATAGATATAATTTGCTAAGAAGATATCAATTTACAGGGACATAATGTCTCTTAGTCACATAATTTTCAGACGGCAGCAGTTTTTCATAGTCTTCAAAAATGTAATAGGAAGAAAACAGAAGCATGTAAATCAACAGTGAGTTCTAATTAGCTCACTTGGTCCAATCTTCAGGAGGCTGTGTTCATTTTTCTGAGCCGCCAGCTGGTTACTGCTATGACCTATGTTCCATTAATAGACATACAAAAAAGATGGGAATGCTTCAACCCAGACTCCCGCACTCTTCCGCAGTACCCAAAGGATGGCATGTTACCATTATTGACATCAAGGATTGCTACTTCTCCATCCCCTTACATCCTAAAGATAAGGAATATTTAGCCTTCTCAGTATGGGAACCTGTCACTACCCACCCATCGATATCAATGGAAAGTTCTCCCTCAAGGAATGAAAAATAGCTGTACACTATGTCAGATATATGTTGCCCATGCTATCAGGCCTTTTCTTTCTAAGGGCTTTTGCGTCCATTATATGGACGACATTTTATTGGCACATAAAGATGCTACCACTATGCAAGCCTGTTTAATGCAACTTAAGGAAAACCTTGCAGTGCTGGGCCTCCATATCGCCCTCGAAAAAATTCAAATGAAAGCCCATTATGCCTATCTTGGAAACCATTTAGATCAAACAATCACCCCAAATTGGCCTAGTATTGTTATTAAACCCCAATATACTTACCTGAACTACAACAGTTATGTAGACATATCAATTGGGTACACGATTTTATGCGTCTCCCTACCCAAGAGCTCCAACCCTTGTTTCAGTTACTTCAGGGACACTCTGACCCAACCTCTTTTCGTATACTTTCCCCTGATGCTCAGCGAGTCCTACAACAGGTTGCTGACCGATTATGGTCAACCCCCTTGGTGTTTTTAGATGTCACTCAAGAAATCACCCTGATTATAATAAATAATAATGGCCTGATGGCGGCGCTTGACACAAACCCATGGTATATTACAATGGATACACTTTGCCACTTCTCAGTTACCAAAAATTAGCATGCCCATTAACATGCTGTGCAACCTGGACATCAAAGGCGCGGAGTGATGCTATCAAACTTAAGGCCGATTCCCCGACCTCTTATCTGGCCCATTGGAAAGACAATCTTTGATTTCCTGATGACTGAAGAGGAAGTAGCCTTACAAGTCATCTGCTACTACTTTAGCATTGATAATCACATGCCCCAAAACCCCATTCTAAAAGTTACCCAAGAGCTCCCGCTTTCATGGATATGCCCTACCAGTCCCAAGGGGCAACCCATCCCTCAAGCCATTGTGTTTTCTACAGATGCAAGCAAGACTATGTATGGATTTTACAATGCCAATGCTAAAAAATATATGCTTCAGCAACATTCCCTGTCTGTTCAAGTTGCTGAATTACTGGCCATATTACTCACCCTTACATCCTTTCCCAATGAACCTCTTAATATTTTTTCTGACAGTCTATATGCTGTACAAACTGTGGCCATTCTTCCTGGGGCCTTATTAAGGGATGATGGTCATGATGTAACGTGGATAATGTGCAAGATTCTGACTGTGCTAGATAATCGTGCCCAGCCCTGGTACATTCAACACATTAGATCTCATACTAACCTCCGTGGACCCCTAGCTGCTGGTAACGAAGCTATTGACCATGTTGTCTCCCCAACCGTGTTACTCACCAATACATCCAGGGACCAGGCCTGAGCGTTACATCGTCGTTTCCACTTACCAGCAGCTACTATCAAACAGTTATTTCCTGATTTGATGCACCAACAATGCAAACACATGATACGGTCCTGGTCCTCCTGTGTGCCTCTCTTACCCTTAGGACTGCTACAACCATGGGAACAAATCTGCGGGGCCTTAGGCCCAATGGTACGTGGCAAATGGACATAACCCGTATTCCCCAATTTGGCAAAAAAAAATATGCCCATGTATGCATAGATACATTCTCAGGCTTTATAACAGCCTTAGCCCTACCTGGTAAAACAACAAGGCATGCCATCAAATCACTTCTACACGCCATTACAATTATGGGCATTCCTTGGACCCTTAAAACAGACAATGGCCCTGCTTACGTGTCCAGTTTTGTGAATTTTGTGCCCTTTGGAACATTACACATCACACAGGTATTCCATATAACCCACAAGACCAAGCCATTTTCGAACGCAGTCACAAGGAAATCAAAGCCCATCACAAGAAGTTGGGAGGGCCCTGCTCACCTAATGGCACAAGGGAGAGGATTTGCTCGTATTTTTCCAGACATGAGCGATAAACCTGTTTGGATTCCAGCTCGAGATGTCTGACCACTCGTCACCACCTATGAATGAGATGTGTCGACTACGCTTGGACAGCCTGAGGAGGAGAAGATGCAGACCTTGAGGTAGAGCCCATGCCATCACCTGGGGAGATATAAAGGGATTGGTAGAACAGGCTCAAGCTATGGCCCCGAACCTAAACCCAGGGCATGGTACTCTATTCCTCCTGATGTGTGCCATTATTACAGTCAATTCTCAATCTGCTGCAGGGCAGGGTAAGATAACGCTAGTGCCCAGCCCCCAGATCTTGATGATGGTGGGGGAAGATACCACCATCTTCCCTCAAATGCTTTCTTCCAATGGCACAGTTGGCCTCCCCTTCTCAGCAGATGCCCTATGGCATAAAAAAACAAACCTCACTTTTGGATGGGTAGAGGCCATCTCTTTTTGCTTTTCAAATGAGTCAGTAAGACAGTTGGATGGCTGTACTATCCCCCTCGCCAAGGTGACTCATGGGACGGGGGGTAGAACTACAAGGGACCCTACCCTATTTGCCCCACTAGAAAAAATTGCACTTAGGCTACTGACATACCTTTCCATATGCAGCTGTGCCCACCCAGGGAGTTTAATAGTTTTGGCAATGTTTCCACTCCTCTTGAGGAATTAGTGATTAGTTTTTGTGCCAGCTCCTGGCAAGGCAGGATGTTTGGGAGCTTCACTTTGTCCCTATGCCCGGCTATATGCAACGGATCTGAGGAGAATCCCAAACCTCAAAATCTAGAGGAGTTTTACAGATCTTCAGGGCATGATTGGGGGACCTAGGACTCCCCCCCTCTGCCATGCCAATCCTTTGTTCATCACATTTCTGCCTGGACCTGTCCCCCTTTCTATTGGCCAACACTTGTTGCTGCAACCGCTCCGCATGCGACCAAATGTCAGGGATGGTGGTGATTAGAGCCCCGTTCTTTTTTTGTCTAGGAGACAACTCCTCTCACACCTGTACCCTCAGTAATCACTGGCAGCCAAATGACACATATCCTTTTGCAGGCTTGGTGTGTGTTCCTCGTTTATTGTTTTGGCTACTAATGACTCAGTTATCCCGGGTTCAATTGATTTGTCCACACCCTAGGAGAGCAATAGATCATTGTGATCTTGTGGGCGATCATCACTTCATTGGCTTCTGCGACCACCGCCGCTATATCCTTGTCCCAGAGCGTATCCACCGTGCATCAGGTAAACCAGCTCAACCCTCAGCTGTCATCCATAGTGTTGCAGCATTTGCAAGTTGCGAATCATCTTAAAGGAGGCACGAGCTGTCCATGCACCCTACACTCCCCTGAGGGACCAATCGGTGCCTGTTACAAGTGCCTTACATCAACACCCCGCTAGGTGATTGACCGAGGAGGACTCAGGAGGTTGGGGTGCTGTTGCTATACAATTCCTAATCTGTGCAACAATAAACAAGACCTGCTCAAGCTTGTCCTCCCGGCGTGTGTTCCATGTGCGCATCTTTCCCACTTACCTCCTGCTGGAGATCTAGCCCTACAATACACTTAGAGTTTTCTTGCAGGACAAAAAAAAACAAAATATGATACATAAAAGTGAAAAACTGAGATTTCTTCTCAACTTGTAAGCTCAGTAACAGGTTAAGTTCTTAGGCCTTTATTTTTGAATGAGACAATAACTATTTTATGATGAAGTGGTATTTATCTTACAGAATACAGTCTCATATTTATGCCTGGGTTGGCCTAGACCGTTAGCCTCCTAGTTATGCTTCCCATGTAGCTAGGATAACAGGCATGTAGTTAAGATGGGGACTCCCTAACTTCTTGGCCAGTTGGGTCTCAAACTACCATCCTCCTAATCTCAGTCTGAATGAGACACTGGGACCAGTCCCAAGCATATTTTCTTCATCATATTTTATTGCCAGATCTAATTCCCTGAGTTCTCTAATCAGCCAGTGTTTACTGTACATTGCTTTAAATATGTCTACTACTGAACACATAACATGCACAAATTACGGTTATAACAAAGGCTGTGAAATATGAAATAGCATTCCCTAAGAATTAAAAGAATAATGTTTTCACAAATCAGCTGGACTGAAGATACCTCAGTGGTAGAGCACTTGCCTATTTTGCGCAAGGTCCTGGGGTCAATTCTTAGCACCATGAAAGAAACCTAAGAAACACATATGTGAGGCTATATAATCAAATGCACAAGGCTTTATATTTTTTAAAAAGGCCAGATTACACTGAAAAAGAATCTGGGAAGAGGGCAAAAGATGAGGTAAGCTGGGTGGTGATGACCCACACCTGTATTCCTAGCACACACACACACACACACACACACACACACACACACACACGACAGTTCATCAAGTGTGGTAGCTCAGACGTCGCATCCTATCTACTTAGAATCCTGAGATCCAGAGGATTAGGATTCAAAGCCAGCCCATGACTCCTATCCTAGGTGAATGATGAAGTCACTATTTGGCCAAGGGCAGGTGGGGAGCGCTGCTAGAGCTGTAACTCTGCCCACAGACCACATCCCAATATTCACAAGAAATTGTAGTCAAGCAATTTGATCTAGCATGTTAAAAGTACAGGTATGTTATTTACAAGTCAGGATGATGACATTCATGACAATCCACTTATTTTATTTCTAAATGTTGAATACAGTCTTAAGCTGGCAATTCTCTGTCTATGTTCCAGTATTAGGGATTGAACAAAGGGGCTCATCTTCTCAGGTTTTTCACTCATGTGACTCCAGTTCTAGCTTTTGGATGGTCAAGTGAGTATAAAAGCCTTGTAGGATTGTGTGCCTGGGCTGGCTTCAAACCTAGATCCTGAGATCTCAGCCTCCTCAGTAGCTAGGATTATAGGTAAGAGCCACCAGCTCCCAGCTGTGCCACACTTTTTAAACATTTACTTTATCTGTGATTTCACATTGGCTATGCCAACTTTCCCATGTGTTTATGTCCTTGCTGGTCTAGCTTCTCTTGTAACCAACAGATGACTTTTTAGCCAGTCGATCAGCACAGTTTATTGTGCCAGTCAGTCAACACAGTATATTGTCCTTTTGTATGTGCACAAGGTGACCCACCTAGGGAAGCCTTGTGAGTGCTGTTGTCTGTGCCACAACTTGTAATGAAGAGGCCAAATTGCCATGGAACTCACCTCCAGGCAGAGGCAGTGACTCAGCACCATACCCTCCCACATCCACAGGGCATGCTAAGAGCATGCAGACATAATGGTGCAGCCTAGTTCCACATCCACCTACCTATAGAATGGAATTCATAGGGATATCCTGTCTCTAAATAATGGGGACTCTAAGGGGAAGATGGTAACTGGTCTAGTAAACAAAGGTCTACTGTGTAAAAGAGCTCATAAATTTCTCAAATCCCTCTTCTTTTTAGGCCAAATCTGTCAAATATTGGAGCAGATGTCCTTCCTGCCTTTTCTTATCTTATCATCACCAAGTAAACACTTCTTATTTGTAAACTAGTTGAGATAGAATCCCACTCATGGTAGGAACTGTGGACCTTTTATTTATTTTTACGTGTGTGTGTGTGTGTGTGTGTGTGTGTGTGTGTGTGTATGAAAGAGAAATAGATGGTTGGGGATCAAACCCAGGACCTAATAATACATGCTAGCAAGTCCTCTACCACTGGGCTACACCCCTAGTCCACAACTACATGTATTTATTCAATAAATCAAACTAAATTCCACAAATAATCCTAGTCATTATTCCTATGATGCATTATCTCTGGAAGGGATTGAATAGTCTGAATAAACATGGGCTTGGGGTTTGGAATGCCACTGGGTTCCTACCAACATGCACATGTGTTTAAAAATGAAAGCCTGTCAATCTAAATCATATACAGTTGGTATATGTCATGGCTCAAGTGGTAGAGTACTTGCCTAGCAAACTGAAGGCTCAGAATTCAAGCCCTAGTGGTACACAATAAAATAAAACAAGAGAAAAGCCAGGATCCAGGGGTTTAACTCTGTAATCCTACATACTCAGGAGGCTGAGATGTGAAGATTGAGGTTCAAAGTCAGTCTGGGCAGAAACTTATCTCTAATTAACTGACAAAAGTCAGAAGTAGAGGTGTGGTTACAGGTGTGGTTGAATGAGAAAGCTGAATAAGAGCACAAGACCCTATGTTCAAGCTCCAGTACCAGCACACACACGTTAACCCCCCTCAAAAAAGACCCACCTCATACAACTTGAGAAGTACTCAAGCAGAGCAAGTTGCACTCACTGCTACCTGCTACCTAATGCTCAATTCTAGCATCCAGTCTCTCTTCCTCTTTCCTATGATTCCCCAGCTCTAAACTGGAACACATACACCTCCCTTTCCAAACTTATTGTTTCCTTATTTACAAATGCCTCTCTACTCTTGAGACATCTTTCCTGTTCTTAAGGCATTCAGAACTGTGACACTGGTTACTTTTCCTACCCTTAATCCTTAACAGTTTGATGTCTCACACCACATATATTTGATTTAAAATGTGGTAAAACCAAAACCTAGCTATATAGTAAAAACAACAACAGATAAAGCAAAGGTAAAACATGTAGAAACTGATAAAGGTGGTTACTTCAGAAAGCTGAGATTTTTTGAACGCTGGATTGACTATTGACAGTGGTGTTGTTCAAATGAACTGGTGCCACCCTGTTCAAAAGAATCAAAAGGTATGGCAATGTAAGTGTTTGTACATGAACATCAGGTTCTTTTCTCTAACAGACAAATGTTCTGGGGAGTTCTGCTGGTGCCATTTTGACTTTTCCTTTTGGTAATTAGATCTGTGTAACGATAGATTCTGATCAGATGGAATCATATTTGCCTGTGTAGATCCTGTAAGATTTTGTATACAGATGTTTCATACTTGTAGAAAATGGGAGAGGTTAGGTAGTTATTATAGCTATCAATTTTGTAAGTGATAAACTGGCTAGAGTTCTAGTCTGTTTTCTGATCCTAAAGTATTTGGCACTTGCTACTCACATTAATCCTATTCTAAGTTTTCCTAGACTGTCTTGGTCTTGGAGTGCTTTGCTTCCAGGTATCAACAAAAACTAACAGAACGTTTTTTACCTCATGTGACAGAGTTTAGTAAATTCTTATCTTCTCTGAAGTCTACCATTTAATTAATAGCAAGGAAGATTATAATTTAAAAGAAGCTCAGTAGAATATTTGGATCTGGTCAATTTCATTAAAACACTTACAAAAAACTTCTCAGTGCCATTTGCTGCTCATTTTTACTACTACCATGAGGAATATACAGTAGGAAATTTAAATAGACAAAGTATTATCTTTTTTCCCTAGCACTTACAATAGAATTGCTTTATAATATTTTGTGTTAGAATGAATGAAATGTTGTGTTTTTTTCAATGTTGTTATAACTAGAAGTTCCACATATTGGGTCCAGCCACTCATCCCAATATGCCAAGTAAGCCAAGTGCCAATGGCTCCTGCCAGTAATGCCAGTAACTCCTCAGGAGGAGATCTGAGGATTGCAGTTTGAAGTCAGCTCAGATGTAAATAGCCCAGGAGACTCCTATACTTAATTAATTAACAAAAAAAGCTAAAGTTGGAGCTGTGGCTCAAGGCAGAAACCTAGTGGAGTGTATCTACTATGTATCGTGTACGTTTCCGCCATCAGATTGCTATAGGTTTAGGACTTAGTACACTCCAGTAAAAACAAGTTTCTTACAGCAGCAGTGCATTCAGCCATATTGTTAGAGGGTCTTCAAACATTATTAAACCTTGTGGCATGTTTCTGTGGGCTCTGTTTGTTGGTTTGTATCCTGTCTTTCCTGGGGCTAGACCTTAGGTCCGGGGCACTCACTGTCCTTACCCAGGCTGGTTTCCAACCTTGATCCTCAGATCTCAGCCTCTTGAGTAGCTAGGGTTATAGGTGTGAGCACTGGCACTGGTTTTACATTTTGGGAACTATTCATCCATCACTATAAAATTTTTTGCTTTACTTTTTTATCTTGGCAGTACCTAGCTTGTTGTTTTATTTTATATGTGTTTGGGGGCAGGGGAGAGGTACATGCCAGTAATGCAGGTTGAACTCAGGGCCTAGGCCTAGGTACTATTCTTTAGCTTTGTGTTGCTCAAGCCAGTGCGGTACCACTTACCATAAAACTCTACTTGCAAGGGTTTTTTGGTAGTTGGTTGGAGATAACAGTCTTACAGACTTTCCTTCTCTGGCTGGCTTTTAACTGTAGTCCTCAGATCTCAGACTTCTGAGTAAGTAAGTTTAAAGTCATGTGGTACCCACTCATTCTCAGTACTGATGTTTGAATGTAAGGTTTCACACTTGATAATCATCACTGCCCCTTGAACCACTCCACTTATCCCTTGGGTTTTTGTTTGTTTGTTTTGTTTTGTATTTACAAAAACTTCCCTAGCTACTTGAGGGGCAAAGGGAAATGATGGGTAATTGTAGTGTTATGGCTAGAATTCTGGTCCTCAAAGACCAGCAAGGAGCCGATACTAATGCAAAAGCACAAGAGTCTTTATTGCAAGCTCAAGCCTGGACTCCTAACCATCACCGATGCAGGGGATTTGGATTGAGAGTCCCAACCCTCAGATAGCAGGGTTTTTATTGTGATTACAACAGGGGCAGGGTACTTCCAACTTGGCAGATACTTGATTGGATGGCATTTAGCAAGCAAGTCTTGTCCTATTTCTATTGGCTGTCCACCGTTTCACTTATCTATTTTGGCTTTGATATCTGGAACTGTCTTCGATATCAGGAAGTGAAAACAGGTGGTCACATAGCACAGATGCATGGGGTTAGTGCAGGGGGTAGAGCAAGTCACAAATGGGTTAAGCAAGAAATTTATAGAAGCAGAATTCTGCCATCAGGCTAACCTTGTACCAACTTTATTTTAACAATTGCGACCATGTTTTCCCATTACCACTAAGCAAGCTTGAGTGGGCAAAAACAATCCAGTACTCAATCATAAGTAAACCAACCTGACAGTTACCATGGCATTTCTACTACTATTATGGTTATTTCTATAGTCTATGACTATGATGATTTTTACTGTCCGTTACCATGGTTGCTACCCAGGTATAGAAGTGAACAAGTGCTCCCTACATTTTTAAATGTCGAACTATAAGAAACTAGGCTCATGGGTGGGGTGCAGCCCTCTAGCATAGAGTCACCACCAGGGTTTAGAAGCTGTTATAATTTTAACACTAAAATTTATATTTAGTTTCTCCAGGTTTCAGGTCAGCCCTAACAATTGCAAAGCTAAGGCCTTATTGATTGGCCACTTCTAGAGGAAACAGGCCAGTGGGATGGTCACTTTCTTGATGGAGACATGGAGGTGGAGGCATACAAGTACCCAGCTCCTAAGGAACTATGGTGAGATGTCCAATCAAGCTGTTCAACAAATGAATGTGGAGCTTAAGAAAGCCAAATCATGCCAGAAGCAAGAGTTCATGCCTACAATCCAAGCTATTCAGGGAGCAAAGATGAACAGGATCAGTTTGAGATCAGCCCAAGTGAAAAGTTAGCAAGATTCCCTTTCTTAGCAGATAAACTGGGCTTGGTGGTATACCTCTGTAATCCCAGTTATGTGAGAGGTAGTTATGGATAGGATCATGGTCCAGGCTAGCCCCAGGCAAAGTTGTGAGACAATATCTGAAAAATAAAGTTCAAGGAATAGCCAACTCCTAGTACAGTCAAAAAATAAAGTTAAACAAGGTACGAGTGGCTCATGCCTGTAACCTTAGCTATTCAGAAGGCCGAGATCTGAGTATTGCCCTTTGAAGCTAGCCCAGGCAAGAAAGCCCGTGAGATTGTTATTGCCAATAAACTACTCAAAAAAAAAAAAAGCCAGAAGTGATGCTGTGGCTCAAGCAGTAGAACAATAGCCTTGAGAAAAAGAACTTCAAGGACAATGCCCAGGCCCAGAGCTCAAGCCTCACAACTGGCAAACAAACAAAGAAAAAATAGTGTGATCAAACCAGGCACCAGTGGCTCAAACCTGCCTATAATCCCAGCTAGTCAGGAGGCTGAAATCTGAAGATCAAAGTTGGAAGCCAGCCTAGACTGGGAAAAAAAAACAACAAAATCTATGAGCCTCTAATCTCCAATTGACCAAAAAGAAATGGAAATGTGGCTCAAGTGGTAAAGCACCAGCCTTGAGCAAAGAAGCTAAGCAAGAGTGTAAAGACTTTGAGTTCAAGCTCTAGCATGAGCAGCAAACCACAAACAAAACCGTCAATAAAGCTGGCACGGTGGTGCACTTTGAATCCCAGCATCTCAGGAGACTGAGAGAGAGGATCACTTAAACTGAAGAGCCTGAGACCACCTGGGATAACACAGAGATGCTCTTTTCAAAACAACAAAAAAAGTTCCTCTGGCACAAAGTAAACTGCCTCAGGGCAGAGCTTCTCACTAGCAGAACAGGGCCATCATGGCCATGTGAGCTTCTATAATTCCAGGACTCAGGGTAGGGGCAAAGTCCCACCAGTGATATCTGCCAGCATGAGCTGTGCCCTTCACCTTGACCAGGGACTGTTCCCAAGCCCAGCAGCTTTACTCAGCTGTCAGCTTGCTGTGCTCAACTGAATCTGGATGTAGTATGTAACTAGGGACCAGGAAGCTGGCACAAAGAGGAGCAAGACAGCAGCACTAGGAGGGGGAGTCTGGCAGGACCCCTGGCACCTCCATTAAAGGAGAGGCGGTAGCAGGCCCAGCTTGGCTGGGTGCTGTCCCACAGATCCAGCTCCTCCTGCTTTGGTGCTTTCCATTTCCTCTTGGCAAGGTCCTGAGAAAGGGGTTCTTCCCTGGGGAAGAACTAGCCCCAGGAAGCAAGCCCACGAATTTTTCACAAAAGGAAGCAGTCACAGGAGACCTGCTAGAGGTCAGACACCAGCAGCTGCCTGTAAGAGTCTAAATGCTGCACCAACCAGGCTGAAACACCAGGATGAGGTCTGTGCCTTGCAGCCAGTGTCTTGTCTCTTCCTAGATTTCCAAGCCAGGCTCAGGTCTCCATGGGGACAACCGGAACAGTGTCTCAGCACTCAGGGACATTCACTGCCTGACTTGAAGTGCACAGATGAGCAGGTGCATCTCTGCTGCCTCCTGCTGGGTACAGGTGAGGACACCATTTGCTCTGAGGGGGCAAGTGCCCTGAGGACCAGTGGACTGACTCCTTGTTTGATACCTCCTGCTTAAGGTGCTCAAAACCTAGCTCAGAGAACTGGCCCACACCAAGAAGAAAGGCTGGTGGTTCTCAGGAATGACTAAGAAGCCAGAAGAAGGGACCATGAGAGGAGCTGTAACAGGGCCAGTTTTGGGACAATCTTTGGAGGTATGATATTATTATTACTTTTTGGGTTTTTTTGGTGCTAGTACTGAGGCATGATCTTGGGCTGAGTGCTGTCCCTTTTTTGTTCAAGGCTAGCATTCTACCACTTGAGGTTCCATTCTACTTTTTGGCTTTTGGCTGGTTAATTGGAGGTAAGGGTCTCAGACTTTCCTACCTAGGCTAGCTTTGAACTCTGTTCCTCAGATCTCACTAGCTGGGATTACCAGCATGAGCCACCAGTTCATGGTTGTCTTATTTGTCTGCCTATTTTCCTGGCCACACTCATCCATAACCCTCAGCTAATTCCTTAAGAGACAGTATCTCTGGGTTCCACAAACTACTGTGGAGGTCAAGGCCATGCACATGGCTACCTTCCTCTTCCCTATCTAACACACACACCACTTGTCTGTCTCTCTCCTCCTCCAGGCAGGGTGAAGAGAATGCCAGCCTTCCAAGATTAGCTCATCTATTTGCCTTGACCACTTCTCCTTCATCTCTGTTCTGAAAAATTTACTGTTCAGCTTCTTGGTGCTCCCTGTCTGGAGCTAGCCTTCCTCCACCACCTGTCGTGCTCTACACATCCTACATATATAATCCACATAGATGTTTACAATTTTCAACCAAAATTATAATACTGTTTGTGGCTTCTTTTTCAGTCCTCTATCACTGAGCTACATCCCCAGCTTTCTGACGTGTTCTCATGGCTTATCTCATGAGCATTTTCCATATTATTTAATTTATGTTTCATGGTTGTATAGTATTCTACTGTATAATTGTACCATATCAATCCCCACTGGCTCCTAATGTATCATTTTTACAAAATAAATACACTCTAAGTAGCATAACAAAAATGTTTGTGTCCATCTGTGATTATTTCCCTCTATGCAAGCCTTTCCCTTCACCCATCTTTCTCAAGTTTGCTATTGCCCTCATGCCATCCTCACAGCACTCGGGAGAGTGCCTTCCTCCAGGCTACGTTATTTCATTGCCTCTTCACCCCCTTAATTCCAACTAGTGGATCCCCAGTGCTCTTCTTGTGTCTTGGCTTCTCTTTCTAAGTTTTCTAGTAGCTCTTCATGTACATCATGTGTGTTTCAACCACACTCTCAATTTCCAACAGCCTCTGGACTCCTCTTCATTTTTATTCGTTTTGTTTTGTTTTCTTTTTGCCAGTCCTGGGGCCTGGGACTTACGGCCTGAGTACTGTCCGTTGCCGCTTTTTGCTCATGGCTAGCATTCTACCTCTTGAGCCATAGTGCCACTTCTGGCTTTTTCTGTTTCTGTGGCAATGAGGAATTGAACTCAGGGCATCAGGAATGCTAAGCCAGCACTCTACCACTAAACCACATTCCCAGCCCCTCTCTCTCTCTCTCTCTCTCTCTCTCTATTTTTTTTGGCCAGTCCTGGGCCTTGGACTCAGGGCCCGAGCACCGTCCCTGGCTTCTTCCCGCTCAAGGCTAGCACTCTGCCACTTGAGCCACAGCGCCGCTTCTGGCCGTTTTCTGTATATGTGGTGCTGGGGAATCGAACCTAGGGCCTCGTGTATCCGAGGCAGGCACTCTTGCCGCTAGGCTATATCCCCAGCCCCCCTCTATATTTTTATATGCACCATAATCCCAAACTCATCACAATTTCTACCAAATGCGCTCACCCTAAACTGATTGCCCTTGTTTCTCAGTTTTTTTAATTATTGTTACAGAGTACCTGAGTAAAACAACGTAAAAGAGGATAAAAGTTACTTGGGCTTACAGTTTCAGAAGTTTCAGTTCAAGGTCAGTTGGCGCTACTGCTCTTAGGCCTGTGGCAAGACAGAAACATCATGGGAAAAGGACTAGGAAGAGGAAAGCTGGCCCCCTCCTGGTAACCAGGAGGGAGAGGAAGAGAAGATAGGGGAAGGGCAAGAATATACCTGTACCCACTGGCTTTCATTCCTCCCTCCCTCCTCTCCCTTTTTATTCCATCTAGGCCCCTATGGGATGGTAAGGCTTACATTAGCCTATTGACACAGTGCACCATTGCCATGGCTCCTCATCCTCCTGGGCTGTTCCATGGGGTCTCATCACCTCCTCATTTCACACTTTGTGAAACCCACTAGTCACCCAATTCCCCTTAGCTTCCCCCACTCCCTATTCTGAAGGGCTGTCCACGCTGATGCTGGAGGCTAGGTCCACCAAGGCCCTCGTGAGTGTCATCCTTCCACCCAAGCTGCTTCTCCCTCTCTCTGCCTGTCAACGTGCCAACTACCCACCTCCAGCTCCCAAATGAACCCCATTTCCTTTCCTCTCCTATCCTTCCCTCCCAACTTTTGCATCCCAATCCCAATGGAACCCAAATCCGATTTGGTTCTCATTTAAACCACCCTTGCACCAGTTCTTGCATCAATTCCGCCCTCTGGTGGCTCAGATAAAGAATGCTCCTTAGTACTGGCCTTAGCTGCTGTTTGAGACAGATGTCACCAGTGGGAAAATAAAGTCCTGAGGCCACAGTCTGGGCTAAATCTAACTAGGGTTAAATGTGAACTCAAGCCAGACTCCAAGGACTTCAAGCTGAGAGTGTGGCCCACAGGTCAAACGCTAGTCTGGCATATTCTTGGCCCTGTGGTTTGATCTCCAACAATAGAAAGAACATAAAAAGCGCTCCCACCCCCACCCCACCCCCTGCCAGTGAACACTGGCGTTCAACCACTCCATTTTCACTCAGGCCTTTACCTACAGTAAAGTGCATGCTCAATGTGCGCATGCGCACACGCCATTTAAGTGGGCCTTGAGGTCACCGGAAGATATGTGCCCCCCACCCTCCCAGAAGCAAAGCAGGAGGCAGAGGGTACAAAGGACACCCCCAGAGGGACAGGGAGAGGCTAAGGACGCAGGGCTGGGGAGACCGAGAGGTCATAGCAATCCACAGAGGAACGGGGAGAGGCCAGGAGCACAGGGCCCAGGCTGAGACAGACGAACCCCACCAGGGAACCATTGCTTGAGAGATGAAGAGGAAGGAAGGAGGAATCTCATAGCCCCGGATGTCCTCGCGCGGAGACTGCCGGGATTGAGAAGAACGTGGAAACCAGGAGTGGAGTGTCTTCCCACAGGATGTTGGTTGGGAAGATGGCTTCCTTTGATCTGTGAATAGGAGGTCTGCTTTTACCAGAGCTGGAGAAATCCATAGCTTAGCAAATGTCACCTAAGGGGTTCCCCCAAAGTCAATAATTTAAAACAACTAATTTCCCCTCACAAGTCTAAAGGTCACCTCGCCTAGGTTGAGGGTAAGAGGGGAAACATGCAGGTTTCTTGAGGCCTGAGGTCAGAGATGGACCAAGTACATTTTCACCTTATTCTACTGAATCCAACATCAAGAGTGGAGCAGCACATGCCACCTGTTGAACAGAGAGACTTGCAAAGCTGTTTGACGATGGATGAATGATGAAAAATTATGAGCATTGATGCTCCACCACAGAAAACAGAGGTAGATGGAAAGACATCAGAGTGGGAAAGACAAGACAAAAGTTAGGCAATGTTGTTGGGGGGAAAAAAACCCTGAATTTGGAGTAGGAAGTAAGTCATGTGATAGTGCCACCCTGGGTAATCATTTGAATGCAACATTCCATCTCCTTATCTATAAAGTGGACAAACCTTTACTTTGTAGCATGCCAACTGCTTTCCTATGATATGCAAACGTGTGCACATAGCACAGCCAGCTTTCAAGAGAGGTGAGAGAAGGGCACCATTGCTTCATGCTTGTAATTCTAGCTACTCAGGAGGCTGAGATCTGAGGATCCAAGTTCAAAGCCAGCCCAGGGAGGAAAGGTTGTGAGACTTTTTATGTCCAGTTAACCACCAGAAAACCACATGAGGTAGAGCGGTAGAGTGCCAGCCTTGAGCTGCAGAACTTAGGGACAGCACCCAGGCCCAGAGTTCAAGCCACAGCACTGTCGAAAAAAAAAAAAAAAAAGAGGGGAGGGTTGTCACGGGATAGTAGAAACAGTAGTCACTTTCAAATACTGAAGGACATTTATGTGGTAGAGGATGCTGCACAAAGAACTCTGTGTTCCAACTGAAAGGCCAAGGATGGAAGGAGGTTAGAGGAAGGGGGGTTCTATGAAAGTAAAGATTCAATAGACAATTCTGATGTGGCTTTAGGAGGTGGTGATTTCTTCCTTGCTGGGACATTAGAGACCAGCCTGATTGACCTGTTGCAATTGAGAGGAAATGAAAGATACCCCTCCAACAGGGGTGAGTGGATTGATCAGCTGTGCTATCAAGTGATAGCCGCTCCCCCGAGTGAGATTTCTGTTGCTCTTGTAATTTCTAGGTGGTTCAAATGGCATTCAGTGAGCATGGGATGTGGATAATAAACCTCTGGTAATGCTCTGGCATCTTTAATAATGGAACATGATTGTGCTTGAAATGCCTATAGTGACCCTGCAGACAAACACCTAGACAGGGTGATCTGTGAGTTGCAATCCTTAGACTCAAATGTCTGGGTTTTGTTTTGTTTTGTTTTGTTTTGCCAGGCTTGAGGCTTGAATTTAGGGCCTGGGTGAGGTCCCTGAGTCTCTTTGTGCTCAAGGCTAGTGCTCTACCACTTGGGCCACAGCCCCACTTCCAGCATTTTTTGACATGTTTATTGGAGATATGAGTCTCAGACTTACCTGCCCTGGCTGGCTTCAAACCAGGTTCTCAGATCTCAGCCTCCTCAGTTAGCTAGGACTCTAGGCGTGAGCCACTGGTGCCTGGCCTACCTGTTCCATTTTTAATCAAACCATTCTCCTTATCTGCCTAACTGAAAAAGTATTTGATTTCTAACTAAGCCAGCAGTCATAGCACTCAAGATTATGATGTAAATTGTAAAATTATATTCAACGTTATGAAAGTCTTACAAGCTCATGATGATCCTGTAAAGGTTGTCAGGTGCATTAATCATCAGTGATTCTCCTATCAAAAGTGAGCCAACTACCCTCCATGGAGACAGCACATTAGCTCTGTGGTTAACATGCCTAATGCTGCCGAAGTGCAGGTCAGTGGCATAGACCTTGCCTAGCATGTAGAAGCCCTGGGACGCCTATGGGTAACAAGTTTCTTAAGAGAAAACCAGGCAATTGTGTTTTCTCTCCTTCCTGTCCCCCCTTCCCCCACAGCACTCATGTTTTCTTGATCATACAAGTCATGGTGTCTTTTCTCCTAGCATGTGAAAAATAAATCTTAACATTTTCGGAAACTCACACTCGTGCAGCACACACATTGCCCAGGATCCCTCTGATTTATCAACTAAAATTTGGACAACTAGAACTTCTTAGAAGACGTCACCAAGCATCAGGCCCTGAGTTGCCATTTCAGCAATAAGTATGAGGAAGATGAAAAGTTCCATGAGAAGTGATGGCCTCAGGAACATCCCAGCACCATGTATCCTTTCTCAGGAATCTTCCAAATGAAAAATCCAGAGAAAAGTGAGAAGATATGGATCCTGGGAAACAGAGAATGAGAAGAGATGTACAATAAGAGAGAAGGACCTCCCTAGAGGTTTATGAGAGCCCCAGAAGACAAGATAAGACATAGTGTCTGAAGTAATCGTGTAACCAGTCCAGCTTAGGGGTGATGGGAGACTAAACAAGGAGACTCAAGGGGAATCATTTCCTCACTCAAGGCCACACTTGTGTCTTCTAGTGGCCTGTGAGCATCTTGAGACAAGAAGCATCCTTTATACAGCGTATCCTCAGGATCTAGCCAGTGTCCAGCAGCCACCCGTGCCTCAGCAAATGTTTATCCAGTGCCTATTCTGTGACAGGTGCTAAGATCAGATCAGGAAGTTAAATGAATGCATGTAAAATCTCCATACATTCAGAGTTCATCATCTTAGGCCACACAGTAAACTCAGAAATTGCTTTTTGAAATCCAACATGTAGTATAGAAGGAAAGAATGGATCACATGACCATTTTCACATTGCCACAGAAATACTAATTTTCCACTTTCTCATCATAGTTTTCCTCAAGTTTGTATTTTTTCTAATATTCCTCTCAATACCCACCCACAAATCCATAAACGTGGACACACACACACACACACACACACACACACAGAGCAGGCTTTAGAGTCTTAGAAAATATTTGCTGATTTGTATTTGTTGGCATAAACAAAATATTACTAAAACATCAACAGATTGAAACGTAAGTAGGAATGATTACAAAAATAAAGCAATCTCAGAGCTGGAGGTTATGGATTAAGTGGTACATTGCCTGCCTAACAAGCAATCTCAGAGTTATTTTTTAGTTTTGTTTGTTTTGTTTGGGGCAGTAATGGGGTTTGAACTCAAAACAAACTTGCTAGGCAGGAACTCTCTTCCATGAGTTATGCCCTAGCCTTTTTTGTTGTAGTTATTTTTCAGGTAGAAGTCTCTCATTTTTACAAGGGACCAGCCTCAGACCTTGATCCTCCTAACTATAGCGTCCAGCACCCCACATAGCTGAGATCACAAACATGTATGATTCGACTTGGTTTATTGGTTGAGATGGGGATCTTGCTTTTTTACAAAGGCATCCTTGAACTGTATTTCTCCTGATCTCTGAGTCCTGAATAGTTGGGATTCCTGAGTAGTTGCACCTGATAATCTCAGTTTATATATTGAGAAATATTAAAGAATTGCTTAACTAATGTCTAACAAATTATCTGTCAAGTTATCTGAAAAGGTACATATGCATATCCCTAGTTCATTCCCTCCACCAGTGTGTTTATAGTTTTGCTCAACTATGTAGTTTGAAACTCTGTGCCTTCAATGAACCATTTTGATTGTCTTCAGTGTAAGTCTAAAAACTGGTACGAGGCCCAGGGAGGCCAAGGGTGGCTGTGAGAAGATGGGGAACAGAAATGAGGGCAAACCTACCTATCTTGGGGGTGCTTCTCCCCATAGGACATTCCTCAGGCCTGCATGCCTCCCTCTCTCCCTAGCAAAGTTCAAAACATAATGCCTTTGGATGTGAACTAATTGTCTGAATGTTTCTCAGCAAATAAACCACAAAGGATGATTTGAGATGGATCTGTTCACTTTCAAAAGAGAGTATTCTTGAAGTTTGCATATGTTCTTATTAAAGGCCTTCCTTTTGAAAGTCAGAAGTCAAAAGACACCCAGTATTAGCCAAATGGAAGGCAAAGTTACAGAGAGTACCATAAGAGTTTATTAGTGGGATTATAAAGAAGGTTGGTTTCAATAATCTGCACTAATATATTTCTTTTCTGGTTGTAGCATGACCAAATTTGAGGCTTGTGAGCAGAGGATTGAGGTTTGAAGCCAGCTTGGGTAGACTCCATCTAAGAAATAATCACCAAGAATACTGGGATGGAAGTACGGTTCAGATTGTAGGGCACCAGCTTAGGTATTGAGAGGCCCTAGATTCAAACCCCAGTACCAAAAGTAATATCAAACAGTAATATGGCCTATGGCTGTGCCTATTGCTCCTCCTGTGGTCCAGTAAGTTGCTTAGAGTACATATCAAAATATATCAGAGAAGATGTGTTCCACACCACAGTATTTGAAAGGCCGAGCAATCCCTATATTCTGAAGGCTGAGAAATGAAATTTTATACATGAATAATCCATATCTTTGTAACAGTAAAAATATAACACTTTTAGAAAAAGTAGTAGAGGGCATTTATTAGAAACTGAATTTCAAGTATTTGGACAATTCACAGGCTATATTTGACACTGCATCGAAATCTGAAGAGAGTTCTATCTTCTTAATATTAAGTCAAGTAAGAGAGGAACAGGTCATGAATATAGTGCTTGGTTTTAGCAATACATTTTAGAAAAGTTAGTTTCCTCTTTGAGTCTATGATGGATTAGAGCAATAATAGATAGCAGAGTCCTGAGCATCAATGATCCGAGATCATGAATGTGTCCTTCATTATCCTGAATGCTACCCAAATTCTCAATATGCAGAGGTCTACCAGCATGAAAGGGTGGCTCTCAACCCAGAATTGCCACACATTTTTCAGGGTTCTTGCCTCAAGTCTGGAGTCTGTTCACTTGTATCAGAGCAGGAAGAGATTTATGATCGTCGACATAGGGAGTGGGTTCTGGAACTTAACTATCCAGAACTAGATAGTATAGAAGAGCTAAGGTGCCAAACAACCGACAAGTAATTATGCAAAGCCACACACACCATAAAGATAAGTAAAATATGCCATTTCTCCAAATGGAACTAAAGATCATCAAATTGAATGAGATAAGCCAATTACACACACACACACACACACACACACACACACACACACCCCACACTTTTTTTTCTTATTTATTGTCAAAGTGTTGTACAGAGAGGTTACAGTTTCATACATTAGGCATTGGATACATTTCTTGTACTGTTTGTTACCTCCTCCCTCATTCCCCCCTCCCCCTTTCCCTCTTCCACTATGAAGTGTTCAGTTGGTTTACTCCAAACAGTTTTGTAAGTTTTGCTTTTGTAGTCATTTGTCTTTTTATTCCTTGTCTCCCTATTTTGGCATTCCTTTTCAGTTTCCTAGTTCTAATACCAGTATATACAATTTCCATGTACTCAGATAAGATACAGTGATAGTTCAGGTACAACCACAGGAAGGGGATACAAAAGGATCATCAAAAATAGAAGCTATGGTTTCTTTCACATGTCATGTTGAAAGTAATTACAACAGTGATATAACACTCATTTCCATAACATGGAGTTCATTTCACTTGCATTATCTTATACATTCATGGAGGCATAACTATTAGGCTCTTGTGATCCTCTGCTGTGACTAGCCTAAACCTCCCTCATAGGGAGATCATAGAGTCCATGTTTCTTTGGGTCTGGCTCACTTAGTATTTTTTCCAAGTCCTTCCATTTCCTTACGAATGGGGCAATGTCATTCTTTCTGATAGAGGCATAATATTCCATTGTGTACATGTACCACATTTTCCTGTTTGATTCGTCTACCACACACAAGTTCTTACTTTTTGTAAAGCCCAGACCTGAAATAATGATCATCATAATGGATCATGAATATAAAAGGGATTGTTGGGGAGGGGAAGAGACAGAGGGTGAAGAGGACAGAAATACTGTTTGATCATGAAGAGAGCATAATGAATCACATCAACACTGCTTGAGAAAGGAAGTGATGAACTTGCTCAAAGAACATTGTGCACACACATGAAATTTCCACAATGAAACCCTCTCATATTATTAACATTCTTGCTCAAAAGAACACTCTGGAATCTACCCCAAACTAGGATCCACATAAGGGGTTAGGTAAGAGCTGATGGTGGGCAGCCCCATAGGTCTTCCTCAAAGCACAGCAGCACAGCCCATCCATGCCCTGTGTCTCTTCCTCAATTGACAGCCCATGGTCAGAAAGCTCTTTGGTTAAGGGAGCTGGTGAGGCTACACTGCTTTCCACAAGCCAGCTTAATCACAACACTCTTCAATCCAATCTAGACTGCAGACTACATTTAGAATCCTTCTAAAAGATGAAAAATATTATTTTAAAATCATTTCTGGCCTTGAATTCTGGGCCTGGATGCTATTCCTGAGCTTCTTTTGCTCAAGGCCAGTGCTCTACCACTTGAGCCATAGTGCCACACTGGCTTTGTCTGAGTAGTTTATTGGAGATAAGAGTCTCATGTACTTTCTTGACTGGGCTGGCTTTGAACCTCGATCCTCAGATCTCAGCCTCCTGAATAGCTTGGTTTACAGCCATGAGCCACAAGTGCCTAGTTAAATGACAGTATTTTAAGAGTACAGCAACTGGGGGAAAATCCAGGATGCTTACCCTAAAACTTAATCAACAATCTAGAAGACATACTGAATGTGCAGATGTATTCTGCTATAAATATAGATGGATATTTTATTTTTCAAGTTCCATTAGAAAAACTTTAACCTCTTCAGTGCATAGGTTCAGGAGACTTTACAAAAAAGATTCCTACATCTAGAATGTATGAACCAAGCATTTATAACCACCTTCTTGAAAAATAGGTTTTCTGCTAGTAATCTATTTCCAATGAAACATTGAACAACTGGTGTTTCTCTTCGTACAAAATCATCCAAACTACATTTGTATATTATGTAGATCTATGATGAAATCAGACCCTAATAGATGTGTTTTGCCTTTGAAGTTAGGTGTATAAGGCCATCATCCAGGTATTTATTCCATCAAGGGCAACAAAACCAGCAAGTTTTTTTTTTTGTATTAGTACAATAATGGGCACAAACTATGTGAAACAGAGGTTCTTCATAATGCAATTTATTTATTTGTTTGTTTGGTCAGTCCTGGGCATTGAACTCAGGGCCTGAGTACTGTCCCTGGCTTCTTTTTGCTCAAGGATAGCACTCTACCACTTGAGACACAGCACCACTTCTGGCCGTTTTCTATATATGGGGTGCTGAGGAATCGAACCCAGGGCTTCATGTATACAAGGCAAGAACTCTTGCCACTAGGCCATATTCCCAGTCCCTTTCATAAAGTTTTAAGATTTACAGTATAAGAAGGGAGGCATAGACAAATTCACAAGAAAACCAATTAATTCTATGTTTTTACTGAACTCTGTGAAACTCTGAGATGAACTTGTTCTTTAATTTTTTTTTAATTTTATTTTACTGTAAAGGTAACATACAGGTACAGGATTATAGGTACATAAGTTAGATAATGAATAATTTCCTTTTGAACAGTGTCACCCTCTCCTTTATTTTCTACTAGTTTTTCCCCTCCTAGCCCCTCTCCCCCCAAACTGTGAGTCTCACTGATTAATTAATTCACCCTTTGTCCTACCATTTCAGTGCTTCCCCTTCCCCTCCATAAATCAGATAAATTTATATAGTACACAAAGGGTACAGATATAAAAAAAAGTGGCAAAAGGAAATAAAACAAAGGAGAACAAAAAAGAACTGAAAACAGTACAATAAAAAACTTCTAAGGAAAGCCATTAAATTATTTGTGGGACTGAAAACTTGTTCAGCCACTCTGGAAAGCAGTATAGAGGTTCCTCAGAAGACTAAACAGACAGCTTCCCTGTGACCCAGCAATCCCACTGCTGGGCATTTATCCAAATGACTACAAACCAGGCTGCACTAAAGCCACCAGCACTACCATGTTCAATGCAGTGTTGTTTATCATAGCTAAGATACAGAATCAACCCAGATGTTCCTCAGTAGATGAATGGATCAAGAAAATGTGGTATATATACACAATGGAAATATATGCTTCCATCAGAAAGGATGGCATGGGCCCATTTGTAAGGAAGTAGAAAGAGTTGGAAAACGTTATATTAAGTGAAGTAAGCCAAATGCAAAGAAACACAGGTTGTGTGGCTTTCCTCATTTGTAATAATTAGAATGTGCCTATAAATCTACAAGTAAACAAAAGGCAAAACAAAAGACCCATAATTATACTCAGACATGATTAATTACACAGCATTCCAAACATTGACACAGTGAGACCAAATGAAGATATTCCTAGGAGAGGATCACAAAGGCTCAATAACTCTATGCATACAATTATATAAAATGATGCTTATCAAAATGAACAGAGTTCTTAAACACCTATGTTTGGATCCAGGCCCACAAGGATACTTAAGTGTGCTCCCAAATGGCTCATCATCAACTTCCTGCTCTATTCATAGGGCAAAAATAGTGAGCCATTGGAGGGGAATGCTTAAGTTATAGTAATAACTTGCAATCCAGCATATAAGGCTGTATTGTAGAAGACAAAAGTGTGACTGAAGACTGTGACAATCCCTTTCTTAGGGATAGCAACATAGCTACACAGAGTAGAAATGTGTATACATAGAAATCCAGATGAGAATACTACAAAAACACAAGTGAAGAAATAATTTATTTCAAGGTATCGCTAACTAAAGTAGACAAAAAGTATCAGGCCTCTGGCAAAAGATGATGCACACGCTTGGAATATGGCTTAGTGGTAGAATGCTTGCTTTGTATGCTTGAAGCCCTGAGTTCGATTACTAAGCACCACATAAATAGGAAAAGCCAGAAGTGTCACTGTGGCTCAAGTGGTGGAGTGTTAGCCTTGAGCAAAAGGAAGCCAGGGACAGTGCTCAGGCCCTGAGTCCAAGCCCCGCGACTGGCAAAAAACAAAAACAAAAAGAAAAACTGATTCGTGCTGGGGCAACACAGATTGTTTCCATGCCTGGCTAACTCCTAGGAAATGGATGGGGCAGTGCCACAGGCTACCATGGCCAGAAAGAAGTAACTTTGGAGCCAGAAATGACAGCAAGAGCTTCAACAGGGAAGGGGGAGCTGCTTCGAGTGTTAGTGTTGCCCAACAGGGTTATAAGGATGACTTAGACAAGGGAAGCACCTATACTTTGTAAAATGATAGAGCAGCGTGCATATTTATGGAAGTCACGGTTACTAGTAATATACAGATGTTTGTGTTCTAGTGGGGACATGAATCGTCTCTGTTCTTGTGCTCTCTCTTTTTAAAACCAAAACAAATATCCCACCCCCATGAGGTGGGTGTTGTTATTTTTCCACTACTGAGGCTTAAATTCAGGGCCTGGTTGCTCTTCCTGAGCTTTTGTATTCAAGTTTAGCACTCTACCTCCTTGAGCCACAGTTGTACTTCCAGCTTTTTGCTGGTAAGGTGGAGATAAGGAATCTCAAGAATTTTCCTGCTCAGGCTGGCTTTGAATTAAGCTCCTGAGATCTCAGCCTTCTAGGTAGCTAGGATTACAGGTGTGAGCCACCAGTGCCTAAAAATTTAAAATGTATAATGGCTGCAAGAAGAACGGGTTTTCACTGATTCCATAAGGTTGGCTACTATGCAAACATCATTTGAAAGCCATTGTCCTCTGCCTGCCTAATTCTAAAAGTTGCAAGTTAGTTACCTACAGAAGCTACCTGCTCATTTCTGACTCAGAAAGGTCATCAGTAAGGATTCTGTATATTCTTTAAAGCTGTCATCTTCTGAATGTATCAGTAATTTCTAAGAGCAAGTGATAACTTCAAACCATATGAAGTACACTTCTTCAAAAATCCTTTTGGGCTCTTTAGAATAGACCATCCTGCCAAGTACCTTGTGCAAGTGTTAAGGCTCATTTGACAGGACCAACAACAAAATAAGCACTCAATTGAGGATACCTAATCTGCTTTTGCACTTAGCACATTCACCTTCAGTTTTCAAAAGAAATTCTCCCTGAAAGCATTTGAATTCTCTATTTGACATAGTCCACTGGCTGGACAGCCAGCCATAGGCAATTCCACCAATTCTTCCACTTAGCATCAAAGGAAGGGGACTAAAGGAAAAAATAGCAATTGATGTTTTATCTTCAGTGGTATTTGCAGAGGTCAGTGGAGAAATAACACAGACAATGAAACAGCAAGGCTGGAGAATAGAATTCTCTGAGGAATGTGTTGAAGGACACAAAGACAAAGTTCCATGTGTTATTTGGAGATCTTTCCTGGGTCTCACTGGAACCAAAAGCCTTAGGAAGAGTTGTTTAGTGTGTTTCATTGTGCTATATTTAGACATGCACACATACCACACATGTATGTGGTTTCAATTCCTGTCGGGAGCCGAGCTAGCAGCTAAGCTCATCCTGACCTTTGGCTGTGCCGATGTCGCCAAGATGTCAGGACCCAAACTTGCACCTAGGTTCATTTTCACCTCTGGCTGTGCTGTTACCGCCAGGATATGCTAAAGGCAAAGTCCACAGCCACTGTCCAGAATTGCTTTGTTACCTTGTGTTTACTGTAATCAAATGTTGTAAACTTCAAAGCCTCTTTGTGTTCTGGAATTTTAACAACCCTATGCTATTCCCTGGTTCCAAAACTGCATATAAGCTGGAAGTTAAAAATAAACTGTTGCTGCAGTCTTGAGGTTCAACCTCACGGCTGCAGACCTCCCGTACCCCATCTTTGTCTCTTGTCTTTTTTCTCTTGCCTTATTTTTCCTTTTCCGTATCCCTGCCGCCCCTCAGTCAGGATTTCTGTTCCCCTGCCGGCTGGCCCGGCAGGAATTCCTAAAGTCAGGTATTGCATACGATGCATCTTGATCATTGTCATCCTTTCCATTATTTTCTTTCTTTGTCCCTCCCATCTCTACTCTTGTTATTAGTTCAAATTTTACATAATGTGTATTGAACACAATGACTGCATTTGCTCACCCTTTCTCTTTTCTTTCATGTATGCCCACTCCTGTTGCCTTTCCTCCAAATATGTTTCAGCTTCCTAGTATTCATTTTGCTAAAGGATTGGCTGTTAACTGACATTAACAACAAAACAAAGCAAAACAACTGTAGGGGACTCTGGATCTGAACTGTAAGACCTAGGAAGAGTTCATATTTGAAAACCATCTTCAACAGCAAAAGATCAAACAATCTAAGTAAAACAGAGTTGCAAGTGACTACCCTAAGTGAGAGCTGCTGGGGCACCAAAAGTTTAAGACCTTGGAGATAAAATTCTATATTAGTGTTGGAATGTTTATTGCTTCATAAGATACTGGGAGTCAACACTTGTATACAAAGTATGTCTTGTGTTAATAACTGTAACTTAAAGATAGATTGATACCCTAGTACTTGTAGTCACGTCCCCTGTACTGGAATAAATAAAAAGACTTGTAAAAATATATGCTGAACTCAAAAAGTTAAATTCCTCCCAAACAGATATCCAGAGAACCAACAGCCCCCTCAACAAATGGGCTAAAGACCTAAAAAGAGACTTCTCTGAAGAGGAAATGAGAATGGCCAATAGACACATGAAAAAGTGCTCTACATCACTGGCCATATAAGAAATGCAAATCAAAACAACCCTGAGATTCCACTTTAACCCAGTAAGAATATACATTATCAGGAAAACTAATAATAACAACTGCTGGAGGGTTGTGGCCAAAAGGGAACCCTAGTACATTGTTGGTGGGAATGCTAACTTGTTCAACCACTCTGGAAAGCAATGTGGACATTCCTAAGAAGGCTAAACTTAGAGCTCCCCTATGACTCAGCTGGTCTACTTTTGGGCATTTACACTGAAGATTACAAGCAAGAACACACTAATGCCACCAGGATAACTATGTTCATCACAATGCAAAAATATGTAACCAACTCAGATGCCCCTCAGTAGACAAGTGGATCAAGATAATGTGGTACATACACCATGGAATTCTAAGCCTCTATCACAAAGAATGATACTGCCCCATTTGTAAGGAAATGGAAGGACTTGGAAAAAAATCATGCTAAGAGATGTGACCCAGACCCAAAGAAATATAATCCCTATGGTTTCCCTCATAGGGAAAAATTTATACATATCTAGGATAGACATAGCAGAAGAGACAACAGCTCAATAGCTATTCCCATATGAACGCATAATATAATGCTAAGTGAAATGAACTCCATCGTGGTATATCATTGCTGTAGTTATTTGCAACATATCATGTGAAACTGTACCTTTTGTGCTCTCATATTCCCTTCCTGTGGTTTTACTCCTGCTATTACTGTAACAGATCTTAGTACCACAGATAATGTATAGACAGGTATTGTAACTAGGGAAGGGAAAGGGAATACCAAAAAATGAGAGACAAAGGATAAAAAGACAAACCATTGCAAAAAGCGATACTTACAAAACCAATTGGTATAAACCAACCATACAACTCATGTGGGGAGGAGGAGATGGAGGAAAAATGAGGGAGGAGGCAACAAGTGGGATAAGTAATGTACTTGCCTTACATATGCAACTGTAAGCCCTCTATGCTTCACTTTGTCAATAAAAAAGAAGAGGAAAAAAAAGACTTGTAAACCTGATCTCTGGAGTCAACAGCCAGTGATGAGCTTTGGGCCCCCTGGTGGCCCCACCTAGAATATTGGCCCCGCCTCAGGGTGAGCTGGGGACACATCCTCCCAGTTCTTCACAGAGTACATTCACACAAATCCTACACAAAGCAAGGGGCACACAAGTGAGCTGGAAGACCATAAAGGCAAGATGTACCACAGTGTGAAACTGTGCAAGATGAAGAATAAAGTCAACCTCGCATAGAAATCATCTTTCTCAAAGTAAAAGGAAGGAAAGAAAGAGCTGAAGTACATCATACTACACTGACAAAGGAAAGTAAATAGAAAGGGAGAGTAAATAGAAAGAGAGAGAGAGAGAGAGAGAGAGAGAGAAAGAAAGAGGAGAGAGAGAGAAAGAGAATTTTGAAGGAATTTTGAAGTCGGTTTCCTCCAACTTCCCTTGAGGAAACTCAATCCTGTCTCCATCGCTTTGCTGGGGCAAGATATGGGGTCCCTCTCAGAGAGCTTCCTGACTGCCCGGGACACCTTTTGGCCTGCCTGGGTTCCCCACAGCTCAGGTCATCTGTCAGGCCCGCGGGCCTCGAAGCAGCCTGGGAAGCCTTGAGGACCTGGAAACGGCCTGCAGGGCCCCATCTGCTCTCCACTGGAGCTCAATAGAATAGTGAGCCTTGGAGAATACCAACTGTGTTTCAGGAACCTCCACCCCATGTGATCTGCTGGGGCTTGGCCGAGTGGTGGAGCTGAAGTGTGCTGGTGCCTCCCTAATCCAGCCTTGCAAAGTGTGCAATGAGAAAAAAAGGTGGTTTAGGCACCAGTGCCAGAGAGGAGGATTTGCCTGGTGGCTCTGCTGAAGTTATTCCTCGGCCTGGGTGAACAGCTTTATTCAGCTCCAAATGCCCCAGTGTTCTAGAAACATCCAGCCTGGTCAAGTAGGATTGTGATTCCAGGGGAGCCAGCTCTTCTCTTTCAATTGAAGAGCAAGAATCCCAGATTCACTGCAGGACCTATGTCCAGAATGCAGAGAAGACCCACATTTCTGCCAGGACTTGCTTCCAGAAGATTTGACCTTGTCCATGAAGTTTCTAATGTTCTCAATGTAGCAGGCAGGAAAGGTGTGTAGAACCCAGATTAAAGGACAAGTCACTCTATGAGTGACAGGGACAGGATCACCTTCCATAGACCTCAGGACCACATTTCTGGAGGCAATCGTGACATCTGCAGCAGTAGACTGTGTTCCAGGGCAGGAAATTTGAAGTCACTGTCTTCAAAACTGCAAGTATATTGATCATTTTTGTGTATATGGAGAGCCTACCATGCATGGCATGTGTGGGAACTGTATTTATGTTTGCCTTTCCTAGAGGTAGAGGGAGATGTAGGTTTTTCAACATGTTTATTGAGATCCAATTCATATAACCTACAATTCACCTTTCCAGGTATATAATTCAGTGTACATTGTTTACATTTACAGAGTTGGGAAGCTGTCACTCAACATCACCCATTCTCTAATTTTAGATATCTTTCATCACTTCTGAAAGAAATCTCATATCCAATACTACTCATTCTTTTATTCTTTTCCTAGTTCCCACCAGAGACAACCATTAATGTATACGAGGCAAGCACTCTTGCCACTAGGCCATATCCCCAGCCCCGACAACCATTAATGTATTTTCCTATCTCTGTGTGTTTATTCTGGACATTTCATACACACGTGTCATGGCTTATTTCACTTAGCATATTTTCAAACTTCACTAACCTCGTATTATATATATAGCTATACTACATTTCCTTTTATTATCAATATTCTATTGGAATGCTTCACTCATTTCTTTAAGACTTTATAGTTACACAGATGATGACTCTTTTGCCCTTATTTAGTGTTTTTCCTAGGTAATTTGCTATTATTTACCTTCCATTATCCTTTCTCTTTACCCCTTTTTGTCTCCTCAATCAGTCTCATAAGTTCTATGTGTATATGTACATACATACATGCATATACATATGTGTATATATATGTATGTTGTGAAAGTCTAGATTCCACAAATGAGAGAAAACATATTTGGCTTTTTGAGCTTGGCCCATCCCCATCCACTTTATTGTAAATAACATGGTTTAAAATTTTTAATAATTAATATCCCTTGGTCTATATGCATTGAAATTCTTTTTCGTTAATTGACAAGTACTTTAGATTATTATAGCATTTGTCTGTTGTAAACAAAGCATTAATAAACCTGGGAATTCAACTGTCTTTCTTGTATGTTGATTAGACTCTTTCAGGCTCATGCCCAAGGGCATTATTAGAGTCTGAAGGTGTATCTGTTGGTTCGTTTTTTAGTATTCAAAAATTTTTTTACTGTCAAGGTGATGTACAGAGGGGTTAGAGTTACATACATTAGGGAATGAGTACATTTCTTGTCCAACTTGTTATCCCCTCCCTCATTTTTCTCCCATCTTCCCTCCTCCTCCTCCCCCTCCCCTGTTGTACAGTTAGTTTACAGCATATTGTACTGCTGTTGCATTGGTTTGCCTTTTACCCTTTGTCTCACCATTTTAATGTTCCCCTTCCCTTCCATAATTTAGACAAACATATGTAAAGTACCCAGGGTACCAGGAGCTCCACATCTCACCAGGGTATTGACCTGTCTTCCCTTACTCTCCCTTTCTCCACTCTACCTCATTTTATTCAACAGCCTCCCCTTTTTTTTAAGTGAGCTTCATTATGCCACTTTCATTCACAAATACAATGTATTATAGTAACTTACAACATCTAACATTTGCTTTTCCTTTTCTCCTCTTAATCCCCTATTACAGTTCCACAGTGACAAAAAAAAGATATGTTTGTGTGTATAATCCCTTCTGTTTATATGTGTTTTTTCCAAATATGAGACTAAACATTGGGGCTTTTGTCTTTCTGAACCTGGCCTGAGTACAATATAACTCCATTCATCTTTATGGCTAAGTTGTACTCTATTATGTATATATGCAACATTTCTTAACCCACTCAACAGTGTTAGGGCATCTGTTCTCATAGCTTGGCTGTTGTGAATAGTGCTACAAGAAATGTGGATTTTCAGGTGCCTTTCTTGTATCTGGATTTACATTTCTTCAGATAGAAGTTGAAGAGTGTTAGATATATCTGTTGTTTTTTTTTTTTTTTGAGGAACCTCCATACAGATTTTCATAGTACTGTGGGAGTTTACAATTCCATCAATAGTTCATGCTTATTAATATTTGATGTTGTTTGTATTTTTGGTGTATTCTTGGCTATTCTTTTTTTTTTTTTTTTTGGCCAGTCCTGGGCCTTGGACTCAGGGCCTGAGCACTGTCCCTGGCTTCTTCCCGCTCAAGGCTAGCACTCTGCCACTTGAGCCACAGCGCCGTTTTCTGTATATGTGGTGCTGGGGAATCGAACCTAGGGCCTCGTGTATCCGAGGCAGGCACTCTTGCCACTAGGCTATATCCCGAGCCCCATATTCTTGGCTATTCTGACTGAAGTCAGATGAAATCTCAGTGTTTTGATTTGTATTTGTTCAATGGCAAGGGATTTGAGGCATTTCTTTATGCTTGTACTTCTTCTTTCAAGATGTAATGTCCAGTATGAAACTGTAACCTCTCTGTTCATCAGTTTGATAATAAAAACTTAAAAAAAATTTAAAAAAAGAAAGCTATTTCCAACTGCAAAAAAAAAAAAAGATGTAATGTCCAGTTTATTTGCCGATTCTTTGGGTTGTTGACTCTTGCGGTAATATTCTCCCTTTTTTTTTTTATTGTCAAAGTGATGTACAGTTTCGTACATTAGGCCTTGGGAACATTTCTTGTACTGTTTGTGACCTCCTCCCGTATTCTCCCAATAGTCACCTTTCATGGTAATTTTATATGGAAATCACCACAAAATAATTTCTACAGCATTTAAAGTTTTATTTCATTTACTTGGCTTTTATTTTCTTTTTTCAGATTTATTCAGCCATGCGTATGGGATATAATGTTAACCAACAACTATTTGTTTCTATTTGTTTTTGTTTGTTTTTTTCTTGGACAGGGCTTTCTTTATGTTTGATCCAGCTGGGCTTTGTGTGATCTTTATGCTTCCTCACATTTCTCGGTATGCTAGATATACATCACTGATCCCAGCTATTGAGTTTCTCTTATATCTAGGATAACAGTTGTGTACTACTTTTGCCAGGAATTAGTTGAGATAGAGTTTTGTGAACTTTTTTTGCAGGGAGGGGGTGGTTTATGGAGCTTGAACTCAGGCCTGGGCACTTTCCTTGAGCTCTTTTGCTCAAGGTTAGTGCTCTACCACTTTGAACCATAGCTCTACTTCCTGTTTTCTGGTGGTTACTTGGAGATAAGAGTCTCATGGACTTTCCTGCCTGGGGCGGCTTTGAACTGTGATCCTCAGATCTCAGCCATCTAACTAGCTAGGATTATAGTTGTGAGTCACCTGCAACAGGCTTTCATGAACTTTTATTCTTGGGTTGATCTTGAACCACAATCATCTCCACACTCTGCTTCCCAAGTAGGTAGGATTAGAAGCTGAAGACATCTCCCCTAGCCCTGTTACTTCCCAATTCTGTTAAATGATAGCTTGAGTAATTAAATAAAATCCCTTCCCCCCACCACCCCCAGTTCTCTTTACCTGTCTTGCCTATTTAAGCCACGTTTGATATTGGTCAGAAAACATCCAGCCCCCTGGCTCATTCTGTCTAAACTATAGGTGAAGGCAAAAGATAAATGCAATCTCATTCTTCAGAATACGTAATACATGATAAGAGTATTCTAAGATATCCTAACTTATGTTACTTGCCATAGGATGGAAGGAGGAAAGAGAAAAGTGGAGTTCAAAAATTGCTCTAACTCCAGGAATTCAAAACAAGGAGTAGGGGAACAGCTTTAAGTTAAACCAAAAGAGAAAAGAAATGCTCATTTCTTCTCTATATCTTGGAGATTAGTCATGAAGAGCTGTGTGTCTTCCTTTAAAACCAACCAAGTTGTAGCAAATTTCTCAGTGGCCCATCATCCTGTCCAGGACTTTCTCCACTTCACATTGTCCTTTCCCTTCTATTTGTAGTTAATGTATGTTTCGTGTAAAATTTTCTTATTCTCCTCCAATTTTCTTTAGTAAATACCTGATCCTGTTGATCTACTGGGGAATTTCTCTGTTACCTCTCATGTTCCCTGTTAGGAGTTTGTTCCAGTATCAACTCTTATTTTTAGCTAGCATGTGTATCAGCTTAGTAAAGCCTTTTGTTTCAAAGATCTTGTAGTCTCATAAGTTGGGTTAACAGAAAAATTCCCCTCCATTAGATGCAGAAGAGAAAAGAATGGGCAAAATAGTTGATGTGCTGAAAGTATTTCAGGGTCTTTGGCCTAGTACATGCCCTCCCACTTGGGGCCCCCAAGTATTTAAGGACAGTGCATTTGTAATTCTCTATAGTTTGGAACAATGTACATTCCGTTCCTTCTTCAGTGACATCAAACTGGTTTCTTCTGTTTGGCATTACCATGGCAATGAAGTTCTCATTCTCCTATTAGCTGGTTTAAAGCTAAGAGGTAAGATCATAGGATGAGGGTCTGAGCAAGGGTAGTTTTTCTCACTGTTTTTTAAATATGTCAATTGGACTTATTTTCTCAACTTTATTAAAAGAAGTAAAATAAAATGAATGACTTATTCTGAGGAAGGGTTTGTGGGATAATGTGTGAAGGAGAGAGGGCTGGTGGGAGGGTATATGGATGAGAGAAGGCTGATGGGAAGGGATGTAGAGAGGAGAGGGCTGGCTGGAGTTTTTTGGCATCAGCTAAATGAAGCCTGTGTGTGTGTGCGTGTGTGTGTGTGTGTGTATACACTTTGTGTGTGTGTGTTTGCTGGAACTGGGGCTTGAACTCAGGACCTGGGTGTGCAATATCTTTTTATTTCCTGTTGACTTCTACATTTTCTTCTATAACATCCACTCTGTGAAATATTGCGGAGTATACCACTTCCTCTCTAGTGCTTTTGATTTATGTTACACAAGGTTTCAAGATAGAAAAGTGATAAATTATCATGATGTAAAATTAGCTTAAAACTGGTTTATTTAACTTTCTAAATTCTATGTAGCAGTTGGATTATCTGTGTTGTACCTCAGCTAAACTTATATTTTCTGAAGATTCAAAAAGTGTTTGTTTTTCTGTGTCTAGAACTAAACTATGAAAGGCAAACACAGTAAGTATGTTCTACAGGGTGATAAAAAATCCAAAGAATCGTAGATCTCAAAATCTTGTGGGCTTAAAGATTGGAAATGCTGAGCACTACCTAAAAATTTGGTGTGTGTGTGTCTTTCCCCCATGTTTCAAGAATATTAAATCTGTTTTTAAAACAATGAGTATAAAATTCTTCTGTGTTTTCCCTTTCTTAGGATATTTTGATTTTGATTTTGAGCTTTTTGCATGACAAAATGTATAGATCAGTCTGGACTTCGTTGTACCGCTGGTTGGCAAGCAACAGAAGTAATAAGTAAGTCACAGGAAACAAATGTGCTAAATTCTGAGCCAAAATCTTAGGCTTGTTTATTGAAATCAGGGATACATCTATACCTTTAAAAAATGTAAACTGCTTGGAAATTTAACATGTTCACAGATTAAATACCTTTGCTTTTCTTTAAAATATTGCAGTTTAGGCATTGTGGTAGGCATATCCCTGTCCCTTTAAGCTTTTCTCTGGGGGCAGCTGGTTGTCCTAATAATGGTGGATCCTCTGTTAGGAATGAGAAGCTGGTATTCAACTAAGCTCTGTTCCAAAGGGATGATCACCACAGGGCCTCAGGCATTCCATTAATACCAACAAACTCTGTTACCGTGGTAAAGGTCCAAATATATTTTTCTTAGTGATATTAGTCTCTTACAAATAAACATTATGTATGCTAGATTATGAAAACATTGCTGGGCATGGGCTTATGGTTGCAATCTTAACTACTCAGGAGACTCAGATCTCAGGACTGTGGTTCTAAACCAGCTGGTACAGGTTAGTCCGTGAGGTTTTTGTCTCCAATTAACAACCAAAAACCTAGAAGTAAAGCTGTGCATCAAGTGATTGAATGCTAGCCTTGAGTGTCCAGACATTGAGTTTTGAAGCCCCAGTACCAGCATCAGAAATAACAAAACAAAATCAAAGGAAAGAAAGATGAAGGTCTGTGACAAAGCCAAAGTATTTTAAAGATAGCTCACACTGGGTAAATAGAATATAAGAATCTGAATGAGGACAGTGGCTCTTGGAACAACACCAGAAGGTTGATCCCTAAAAGGATCCTGTCTTCAGCTGCTGGCTTATTCTTGTCTCATGGAGAAAATAGTATCTGTCCCCATGCACGTTTCAGGATTCATAAAGTACAATTTTCCCTCGCGTATATTGCAGTTCACTAATTGTGGCTTCACTGTATCATGGGTCAAACAAATCTAATTCTGCATTGAGGAGTTTTTGCTATATTGTGGGATGTTTACTGTTAAAATTATGTAGGTTTAAGAGTGTAGAAAGTGTTTAAGAATATATGAAGTATTTGTAAGAGTATGGAAAGGTTAATAAGAGTAGAGGAAAGGTTTGTAGGAGAGTGGGAAGGTTTTACAAAACCTTGAAATATAAATCAATATAATATATACATATATGAGTATATATGTATATTATATATAATAAAAAGTGTATAATGCTGCTACTTGTTGGATTTCCACCTATCGTGGAGGGTCTCTGGAACATAACTCCTTGAGAGGTGAGGGATCACTGTTTAGTCCATTCTTCTCGTAGCCTCCATAAATGTCTGATGCCTTGTTTTGGTCCCCAAGTAGTTTGCTGAGTAGTCTGTATCTAAGGGGTGTGTTCAGTATCTGCCCATTTTATTCAACAGAAACTACCTGGAGTGCACATTCTTACCTTTCTAGTGGTCTGCATACTTTTTGGTGTTGCAGTTCCCTGTGGGGCTCCTGGTAGAAAGCAGCAGCTATGTAGAGATGACTCTGTTTTGGTGAAATTCAGTCTTACTGTGTTACTAATGTTGTCATTGTTATTACTATGTTTATGTGTCTTTTTAGGTTTTCACTTTTTTTCTTTTTCCCAGTGCTGAAGACTAAACTCAGGGGGCCCTCTCATGTTCTCACTGAGTTAAATCCTGGTTGTTTATAATCTAATAAAATATTCATTAAAAATGAATTCATAGGAAAGAAATAAATCATTTGATAAAATAATTTTTCTTTTCAAAAGTTTTTGGAGGGATTGAACCCAGGATATTACCCATGCTTCATAAGTGCTCTATCACTAAATGCCACCTTTAGTCCATACAAGATCCCACCATAATTTAAGCCATCTTTGACCTTCTGTTTTTTCCTTACAGAAGAGCCAACTGGAAGTAGTCCATGCTATTAGAATACTTGTTCTAGTGTTTTCTGTCTTTTGTTTTTCTTCATAACCTATTACCTGAAACTGTCTCTTCATTTCTGACTTGACTATGCTATGTTTCATTTATCAAATTGATTCCAAACTAGCCTGAATTTTACAAAATGGGGAAGAAGGAGGAGGAGGAGGAGGAGGAGGAGGAGGAGGAGGAGGAGGAGGAGGAGGAGGAGGAGGAGGAGGAGGAGGAGGAGGAGGAGGAGGCTCATGAATCCTATACTTACTTCCTTCTTCCTCTATCCTTCTCACACACTCACTGCCCCATACACACACAGACACACAATCCAGTTATGTGCACCTATGTGAGATTGTTTCAGAAGGTATTAATTTTGTGCTGTGAAGCTATTTCTTCAGCTCTGTCATGATTCCTTCTTTCTTTTTTTTTTTTTTTACTTTTTGTCCTGAAATCCTACAGTACCAAGAGTCTCATTGCCTTCTAAAATGTCTGCTTTTTATATTTTAGCAGAGTTATACATGCGTCTACAGGTACTTCAGTAGACACTCCAGAGAATGAACCAATGTAAGTTGATTTGACTAATATGAGTTATAAAAGGCATTGGGAACTGATGAAAGATTTCCTTAAGACTACTAGTTTCTGTGGGTAAGAAGTGATGGAGCACTAGCCTTGAGCAAGAAAGCTCAAGGATTACCCTGCATTCAAGCTTGGAGACTGACAGAAATAAAAAGAAAAACAAAGTAGCACATACTATTTATTTATCTTTCAGACCTAGGGGATAGAGGTCTCAGGTCTAAGTGCCTGCTGGGTTGGCTCAGGCATTTATCAGGCATTTAAAGTTTGTAGACCTCTTTTCACTGTTTATCCACAATTCTACCATGTGTATACTCATCTTATAGGTCTCTTGAATTTTGAATTTTCAGCCCAGCAGTTTGTTAGTTCATTGGAGATGAACTCTCCAAGACATCCTAATCTAGGTGGCTTCAAATTGCTACCTTCTTGTGGGCCTCTGAGTACATGGGATTATAGATGTGAGGCAGTGCCATGGCCTTCCAATCAAGATTATGAAGAAATCACAAACAAAGATCGCACTGAGTAAGCCAGCATAGACAAAGGCATGACCCTAATTTGAGTACCTAGCTAGCAGGTAGAGGGCTTTGAATACAAACTTCAGTAATTGAGAGAGGTGGAATTGAGACAGAGGAGTTAAAGGTATAAGTCAAGAAATTGAGGACCTGCCTATCACACACAGGCCATAGTTCCAATATTCACAGTATAGTAAAATTGATTTCTTCTACAAAGTCCAAATGACATTTCTGGGTTTCTTTTGTTGTTGTTGTTGTTGTTCACAGCGAAGAAAACGAACTACAGGAAGTTATCATTAATCCTGATGAACTTGAGACAAATGGGTGAGTTGTTTTCTTTGTTTTGTTTGGTGTTTTACCAGTTCTACAATTGGAATTAGGGCCTGAGCCCTGTCCCTGGTTTCTTTTGCTCAACACAAGCATTCTGCCACTTGAGCCACAGCACAATTTCTGGCCTTCTTGTAGAAAGTTTCAGTTAGAAACCTCATTTGTAGGAAAAATATACTGTATAAAATAGTTGGCATTGAGATGAGATCTGTACAAATCCGCCCTTTAGCAAGTTAGGGTAATGAGTGAAAACACAATCACAAGACACATTTGTGCTATTTCAGGCTCTGTCAAGAAAAATCTGAGAACACTATTAGATATTCTGTGCATTAGCCAAACTGGAATAGGTAGTTTAAGTTTTCTAAGACTATAGAAACAAATGTGCACAATCAAAGTACATCATGTATACATAATGAATCTCACAGCCCTAAAGGATATCCCTCCATGACAGGACTGTAAAGCAAGAGCTTTCTTTACTCCTTTTCCATATAGTGTTTGTTGACTAATCTCCAAGATATGGAGTCAACCTATTGACCTCTGCAGTATTTATTTATTTAGTACGGGTGCCAGAGTTTTAACTCAGATATTGTGCACCAACATGAGTTGTTTATTTTAGAGCTACTCTCCTGTTCCTGGAGATACAGGTCTGCTTCTGTCTTTTTCTGAGTACTTTGTATGAGATAAGATTCTCACAGAATTTCCCTCCCTGACCGGCTTCAAGCCATGCTCCATAGGTCTCATTGTACCAGGGAGGCCGATGTTTGTTCCTGGTGTGAGACATTGGGCACTCAGCTCTGTACTCTTTTGAGTGTAAAACTCTTATTGTACCTTAAATGTTAATTTTTAAACAGGAATCCAACCTTTCTGATAAGGTCATGGTATATCTTACATAAAAGATTTAATCCCTGAAGTATAAAATGTTGGGATTTCATTTGATGTGTTGAGACTGGGATTCCCGATATATCATGTTTCAAATGACAATGATTAGGGCTCTCGGGTGTGTGTGTGGGTATGTGCGTGTGGGTGTGATTATTATGGGTGAAACTTTGAGGGATGTACCTATTCTGCATTAAATCAAATAAGTTTATGTAGCCCAGCATTTTGCTGTTTAAGTGGAGATGAAATTCCCAAACCTAATCTTGGTGACTTAAAATTGCTCCCCCCTCATCTCAGCATGTGAGAAGATAGGATGATAGATCTGAGACAGGGGAATGTCCATCCATCCTAGATTATGATGAAAGCACATACAGGGCTAGCACCAAATATGTCAGCATAAGGAAAGTGTTATTCTAAATTGAACACCTAGCTGACAAATACATGGCTCTGATTTCAAGCCTATGTGCTTGAGAGAAGTTTTGTTGGGTTAGAAGATCAGAAGGTACAGCTCAAGGGACTGAGCACCTAATTACCATGCATAGTCAGCCCTGTAGTAAAACTGTGATTTCTTGCACATAGTCTAACTTAAGTGTCTATTTTTTTTTCATTCACAGTGACCTGAACAATGACAGGGTGGTGGCCATCAAGTCTGAGGAACCACTAAAAACTGGGTAAGTTGTTTTGATTTCCATCTCTGTGATAATACTTTTTAGAGAATGGTGACAATCAAAAGAATACATGACAATCTATGAAAAACCATCCATAATAATTTTCAATTTTGAAAGTAAAGACAAAAATGATAGAGCAGGTCAAAGTATATGTGGTAACGATCTGCTGTGTATGCAAGGACTGGCAAACACAATCCTTAGAGTATCAAAGACCGAGGTCTTAAGGTCTGTTTCTGAGCTCGTTTGCTTAAGATTGACACTCTACCTCAAGTTCCACAGTCCATTTTCAGGTTTATTGATACTTCATAGGATACAGGAGTCCAATGGACTTTGTGGTCAATGCTGGTACAATCTCAGCTGCCTGAGAAGGGAGGATTATATCTCAAAACCACAGGCACCTGGACTAGGACACAATAGTTTTTAATTCACTAATGCAAGCTTCATTTAGCCAGCTGTAATAGTGTACATTTTCGGCAGGAAACCTCATTCCTAGGAAAAATATACTCTTTTTCATGTAACTGAATAGATAAAACTTTCAAGTTCTTCCAATTTGTTAGACCTTGTTCATTGTGCTAACATGAGAAGAAACATAAAACTACTGTAGGCAATGTGAGTTAGTGGTAGACTGATTGCGTAGCATGCATGAAGCCCTGGGTTTGATTCCTCAGCACCACAAACAGGAAAAGCCAGAAGTGGTATTGTGGCTCAATTGGTAGAGTGTTAACCTTGAACAAAAGAAGCTCATGGATAGTGCCCAGGCCCAGAGTTCCAACCCAGGACTGCCCAGTACCCAAAAAGGTAAATCAGCAAATACAACTGTTTGTGACTGTATACAATGTAATACTTTAGACCAGAGAGGAACGAGCTAATAGCAGTAAAGGTGGAAGATGCCAATCAAGGTGAGATACTTACATTTGGTATAGATACACACACACATACACAGGAAACCCGTAAATAAAGGTACATAGATAGGAAGCGAGATTTCCTAGGTACTGTGGAAAATAGTTGGCATTCAGATCATATCTGTAGCAACCATTCTTTAGGAAGTTAGGGAATGACTGAAAACACAGTGAGATAACACAATTTGTGCTATTTCAATGCACTGTCAAGAAAACTCTGAGAATGCTATTAGATATTCTGTGCATTAACCCCCAGTGGAATGGGTAGTTTAAGTTTTGTAAGGCTTTAGTAACAAATTTGCACAATCAAAGTACATCTTGCATGCACAATGTATCTCCCACAGGCCTAAAGGATATCTCTCCATGTCAGGGCTGTAAAGCAAGAGCTTTCTTTATCCCTTTTTCATATAGTTTTTTTTATTAATCTGCAAGATATTGAGTCATCGTACTGATCTCTGCAGTATTTATTTATTTACTACAGGTCCCTGCATTTTAACTCAGATATTCTACCCCCACACTGAGTTATTTTGTTTAGAGCTACTCTTGTGTTCCTGGAGATACAGGTCTGCTTCTGTCTTTTTCTGAGTACTTTGTATGGGATAAGATTCTCACAGAATTTCCCTCTCTGACCGGCTTCAAGCCATGCTCCTCAGGTCTAATTGTGCCAGGGAGGCCGGTGTTCCTGGTGTCAGACATTGGACACTCAGCTCTGTTCTCTTTTGAGTGTGAAACTCTTATTGTACCTTAAAGGGTAATTTTTAAACAAGATTCCATCCTTTCTGATAAGGTCGTGGTATATCTTACATAAAAGATTTAACCCTTGGAGTATAAAATGTTGGGATTTCAATTGATGTGTTGAGACTGGGGTTCCCGATAAAATCATGAGTCAAATAACAATGAATATGGGTCTGGTGTGTTACGTGTGTGTGTGTGTGTGTGTGTGTGTGTGTGTGCATGCGTGTGTGATTACAATGGGTAAAAGTTTGACCCATGGTCCTATTCCACATTAAATCAAATAAATGATTTGCCCAGCATTTTGCTGTTTAATTGGAGTTGAAATTCCCAAAACTTCCTAATCTTGGCGACTTCAAATTGCTCCCCTCTCTTCTAAGCCTCTACATAGATAGGATCATAGATCTGAGACATGGGAATGTCCATCCATCCTAGATTATGATGAAAGCACATACAGAGCGAGCACCAAATATGTCCGCATAAGGAAAGTGCTCTTCTAAATTGAACACCTAGATGACAAACACATGGCTCAGATTTCAAGCCTGTGTGCTTGAGAGAGGTTTAGTTGGGTTTGAAGAGCAGGAGGTACAGCTCAAAGGACTGAACACCTGCTTACCATGCAAGGTCAGCCCTGTATTAAAACTGTGATTTCTTCCACATAGTCTAAATTAAGTTTCTTTCTTTTTTTTTTTTCACAGTGACCTGAACATTGACAGAGTGGTGGCCATCCAGTCTGAGGAACCACTAATAACTGGGTAAGTTGTTTTCATTTCCATCTATGTGATAAAACTTTTTGGAGAATGGTGACAATCAAATGAATATTTGCCAACCTATGAAAAACTATCCATAATAATTTTCAATTTTGAAAGTAAAGACAAAAATGATATAGCAGGTCAAAGTAGCCTTGGTCACGATCTGCTGTGAATTCAAGGTCTGGCAATCACAATCCTTAGAGTATCAAATTGCATGTATGCCACTCCTGTAGAGAGGCAAGGGAGGTGAGACTCCTTCTAAGTATCCAGCAGATAGTCCCAGGACTCGGTAGAGACCGGGAAAATATAGATCATCTACCCTGGACCAATGCTCCATTCTCCAGGCCTCCATAGCCCTAAAGGCACCATCGCACTAGAAGGGAGTTTTGCTTATAGCTGGTGTTTCTTGTCCCTATCTGGCAGGCAGGAAAGACAGCCATGGGTAGTATAAGTAAAGACGTAATATAGAGAATGTGGGGAGCAGAAAATGGAAAATTTGTTCAACAACCAAAGAGCACTAAGCAATTTTATTTATTTACTAGTAAATATAGCTTTTCTTTTTTTTTTTAAATCTCGTTCTGTTTCTTCATTTCAGCCTAGGTCTTAAGGTCTGTTTCTGAGCGCTTTTGCTTAAGGCTGACAATCTAGCACAAGTCCCACAGTTCTTTTTCAGCTTTATTGATACTTCATAGGTTATAGGAGTCCCATGGACTTTTTGGTCAATGCTTGTTACAAGTGATCCTCAGATCTCAGCTGCCTGAGAAGGGAGGATTATATCTCAAAACCACAGGCACCTGGACTAGGACAGAATAGTTTTTAAATCAGTAATTAAATCTTCCTTTTGCCAGGTGTAATAATGTACATTGTCAGCTAGAAACCTCATTTCTAGGAAAATTATACTCTTTTCATGTAACTGAATAAATAAATCTTTCAAGTTCTTTCAACATATTATTCCTTGTTAATTGTGCTACCATGAAAAGCAACATAAATCTAGAGTAGACAATGTGGATTAGTGGTAGACTGCTTGCATAGCATGCATGAAGCCCTGAGTGTGAATCCTCAGTACTATATAAACAGAATAGGCCAGAAGTGGTACTCTGAGTCAAGAGGTAGAGTGTGAATCTTGAGCAAAAGAAGCTCATGGGCAGTGCCCAGGCCTAGATTCAAACCCAGGACTGCGCTGTCCCCCAAACAGTAAATCAGCAAAATCAACTGGTTTTTGACTGTGTACAATTTAATCCATTAGAACGGAGAGGAACGAGTTAATGGCAGTAATCGTCGAAGATGCCAATGAAAGGTGAGATGCTTACATTGTCTACACATACACACACCCATACATACACAGGTACATAAAGATACACAGATAGGAAGCCAGATTTCCTAGGAAATGTATAAAAAAGTTGGCATTCAGATCGTTTCTACACCAATCCTTCCTTTAGCAAGTTAGGGAATGAGTAAAAACAGTCACAAGACACATTTTGTGGTATTTCAGTGCACTGTCAAGAAAACTCTGAGAACACTATTAGATATTCTGTGCATTAGCCCCCAGTGGAATGGGTAGTTTAAGTTTTGTAAGAGTATAGTAACAAATTTGCAAAATCAAAGTACATCTTGCATGCACAATGTATCTCACAGCCTTAAAGGATATCCCTCCATGTCAGGGGTGTAAAGCAGGAGCTTTCTTTATCCCTTTTCCATACAGTGTTTGTTGACAAACCTCCACATCATCCTATTGGTCCCAGCAATATTTATTTATTTAGTGTGGATCCCAGAGTTTTAACTCAGTTATTGTACCCCTACACTGAGTTGTTTTGTTTAGAGCTACTCTTGTGTTCCTGGAGCTACAGGTCTGCTTCTGTTTTTTTCTGAGTCCTTTGTATGAGATAAGATTCTCACAGAATTTCCCTCCCTGACAGGCTTCAAGCCATGCTCCTCAGGTCTTATTGTGCCAGGGAGGCCGGTGTTCCTGGTGTGACATTGGGCACACAGCTCTGTTCTCTTTTAAGTGTGATACTCTTCTTGTAGCTTAAATGTTAATTTTTAATCAAGATTCCAACCTTTCTGATAAGGTCGTGGCATATCTTACATAAAAGATTTAATCTTGGAATTATAAAACGTTCAGATTTCATTTGATGTGTTGAGACTGTGGTTAACGATAAAATCATGTGTCAAATGACAATGATTACGGGTCTAGAGTGTGTGAGTGTGTGTGTGTATGTGTGTGTGTGTGTGCATGTGTGTATGATTATTATGGGTAAAAGTTTGACCCATGTACCTCTTCCTCATTAAATGAAGTAGACTTGATGTAGCCCAGCATTTTGCTGGTTAATTGGAGGTGAAATTCCCAAAACTTCCTAATCTTGTTGACTTCAAATTGCTCTCGTCTAGTCTCAGCTTCTGAGTAGATAGGATCATAGATCTGAGACAGGAGCATGTTCATCCATCCTAGATTATGATGAAAGCACATACAGAGCTAGCACCAAATATGTCTGCATAAGGAAAGTGCTATTCTAAATCGAACACCTAGATGACATACACATGGTTCTGATTTCAAGACTGGGTGCTTTGGAGAGGTTTTTGTTGGGTTAGAAGAAGTAGATTCATAGGTCAAGGGACTTAGCACCTGCTTACCGTGCATGATCAGCCTTGTAGTAAAACTGTGATTTCTACCACGTAGTCTAAATTAAGTTTCTATTTTCTTTATTCACAGTGACCTGAACACTAACAGGGTGGTGGCCATCCAGTCTGGGGAACCACTAAAAACTGGGTAAGTTGTTTTCATTTCGATCTTTGTGATAAAACTTTTTGGAGAATGGTGACAGTAAAAAGAATATGTGACAACCTATGAAAATCTATCCATAATAATTTTCAATTTTGAAGGTAAAGACAAAATGATAGAGCAGCTCAAGTAGCCTCGGTCACGATCTGCTGTGAATTCAAGGTCTGGCAATCACAACCCTTAGAGTATCAAAGTGCATGTATGCCACTCCTGTTGAGGCAAGGGAGGTGAGACTCCTGCTCAGAATCCAGGAGGTAGTCCCAGGCCTCAGTAGAAACTGGGAAAATGTAGATCATCAACCCTGGACCAAGGCTTCATTCTCCTGGCCTCAATAGTCCTTAAAGCACCATCACACTAGAAGGGAGTCTTGCTTGTAGCTTGGTGTTTCTTGTCCCTATCTGGCAGGCAGTAAAGACAGCCATGGGTAGTATAAGCAAAGAAGGAATTTAGAGAATGTGGGGAGTAGAATATGGAAAATTTGTTCAACAACCAAAGGGCACTAAGCAATTTGATTTATGTACTAGGAAATATAGTTTTCCTCTTTTCGTTTTTTATCTCCTTCTGTTTCTTCATTTCAGCCAAGGTCTTAAAGTCTGTTTCTGAGATCTTTTGCTTAAGACTGACACTCTACCTCAAGTCCCACAGTCCTATGTCATGTTTATTGATACTTCATAGGATATAGAAGCCCCATGGACTTTGTGGTCAATGCTGGTTACAAGTGATCCTCAGATCTCAGCTGCCTGAGAAGGGAGGATTTTATGTCAAAACCACAGGTACCTGGACTAGGACAGAGTAGGTTTTTTTTTTTTTTTCAAATTTTTATTATCAAACTGATGTACAGAAAGGTTACAGTTTCATACGTTAGGCATTGGATACATTTCTTGTACTGTTTGTTACCTTGTCCCTCATGCCAGCATAGGTTTTATATCACTACTGCAACCTTCCTTTAGCCAGCTGTAATAGTGTACATTTTCAGCTAGAAACCTCATTTCTAGGAAAATTATACTCTTTTTCATGTAACTGAATACATAAAACTTTCAAGTTCTTCCAATTTATTAGGCCTTGTTAATTGTGCTAACGTGAAAGGAAACCTAAAACTACAGTAGGCAATGTGGGTTAGTGGTAGACTGATTGCCTAAGCGGCATGAAGCCCTGGGTTTGATTCCTCAGTACCACATACACAGAAAAAACCAGATGTGGTACTCTGGCTCAAGTAGTATAGTGTTAAGCTTGAGCAAAAGAAGCTCATGGACAGTGTCCAGGCCCAGAGTTCAACCCAGGACTGCACTGTCCTCAAAATGGTAAATCATCAAATTCAACTGGTTTTTGACTGTGTACAATGTAATCCTTTAGAATGGAGAGGTATGAGCTAATGAGAATAATCGTGGAAGATGCCAATCAAAGGTGAGATGCTTACATTGGGTATACATGCACACACACATACACATGCACACACGTAAATAAAGGCACACAGATAGGAAGCCAGATTTCCTAGGAACTGTGTAAAATAGTTGGCATTAACATCGTATCTGTACCAATCCTTCCTTTAGTAAGTTAGGTGTATCGAGTGAAAACACAGTCACAAGACACATTTTGTGGTATTTCAGTGCACTGTCAAGAAAACTTTGAGAACACTATTAGATATTCTGTGCATTAGCCCCCAGTGGAATGGGTAGTTTAAGTTTTGTAAGGCTTTAGTAACAAATTTGCACAATCAAAGTACATCTTCCATGCACAATGTATCTCCCACAGCCCTAAAGGACATCCTTCGATATCAGGGTTTAAAGCAGCAGCTTTCTTTATCCCTTTTTTATATAGTGTTTGTTGACTAATCTCTAAGATATTGAGTCATCGTATTGATCTCTGCAGTATTTATTTATTTACTACAGGTCCCTGCATTTTAACTCAGATATTCTACCCCCACACTGAGTTATTTTGTTTAGAGCTACTCTTGTGTTCCTGGAGATACAGGTCTGCTTCTGTCTTTTTCTGAGTACTTTGTATGGGATAAGATTCTCACAGAATTTCCCTCTCTGACCGGCTTCAAGCCATGCTCCTCAGGTCTTATTGTGCCAGGGAGGCCGGTGTTCCTGGTGTCAGACATTGGACACTCAGCTCTGTTCTCTTTTGAGTGTGAAACTCTTATTGTACCTTAAAGGGTAATTTTTAAACAAGATTCCATCCTTTCTGATAAGGTCGTGGTATATCTTACATAAAAGATTTAACCCTTGGGATTTCATTTGATGTGTTGAGACAGGGGTTCCCGATAAAATCATGTGTCAAATGACAATGATTATGGGTCTGGTGTGTGTGTGTGTGTGTGTGTGTGTGTGTGTGTGTGTGTGTGTGTGTGTGTGTGATTATTATGGGTAAAAGTTTGACCCATATACCTATTCCCCATTAAATCAAATAACTTGATTTGCCCAGCATTCTGCTGTTTAATTGGAGTTGAAATTCCCAAAACTTCCTAATCTTGGCGACTTCAAATTGCTCCCCTCTATTCTAAGCCTCTGAGTAGATAGGATCATAGATCTGAGACATGGGAATGTCCATCCATCCTAGATTATGATGAAAGCACATACAGAGCGAGCACCAAATATGTCCGCATAAGGAAAGTGCTCTTCTAAATTGAACACCTAGATGACAAACACATGGCTCGGATTTCAAGCCTGTGTGCTTGAGAGAGGTTTAGTTGGGTTTGAAGAGCAGGAGGTACAGCTCAAAGGACTGAACACCTGCTTACCATGCAAGGTCAGCCCTGTATTAAAACTGTGATTTCTTCCACATAGTCTAAATTAAGTTTCTTTTTTTTTTTTTTTTCACAGTGACCTGAACATTGACAGAGTGGTGGCCATCCAGTCTGAGGAACCACTAATAACTGGGTAAGTTGTTTTCATTTCCATCTATGTGATAAAACTTTTTGGAGAATGGTGACAATCAAATGAATATTTGCCAACCTATGAAAAACTATCCATAATAATTTTCAATTTTGAAAGTAAAGACAAAAATGATATAGCAGGTCAAAGTAGCCTTGGTCACGATCTGCTGTGAATTCAAGGTCTGGCAATCACAATCCTTAGAGTATCAAATTGCATGTATGCCACTCCTGTAGAGAGGCAAGGGAGGTGAGACTCCTTCTAAGAATCCAGCAGATAGTCCCAGGACTCGGTAGAGACCGGGAAAATATAGATCATCTACCCTGGAACAATGCTCCATTCTCCAGGCCTCCATAGCCCTAAAGGCACCATCGCACTAGAAGGGAGTTTTGCTTATAGCTGGTGTTTCTTGTCCCTATCTGGCAGGCAGGAAAGACAGCCATGGGTAGTATAAGTAAAGACGTAATATAGAGAATGTGGGGAGCAGAAAATGGAAAATTTGTTCAACAACCAAAGAGCACTAAGCAATTTTATTTATTTACTAGTAAATATAGATTTCTTTTTTTTTTTTTAAATCTCGTTCTGTTTCTTCATTTCAGCCTAGGTCTTAAGGTCTGTTTCTGAGCGCTTTTGCTTAAGGCTGACAATCTAGCACACGTCCCACAGTTCTTTTTCAGCTTTATTGATACTTCATAGGTTATAGGAGTCCCATGGACTTTTTGGTCAATGCTTGTTACAAGTGATCCTCAGATCTCAGCTGCCTGAGAAGGGAGGATTATATCTCAAAACCACAGGCACCTGGACTAGGACAGAATAGTTTTTAAATCAGTAATTAAATCTTCCTTTTGCCAGGTGTAATAATGTACATTGTCAGCTAGAAACCTCATTTCTAGGAAAATTATACTCTTTTCATGTAACTGAATAAATAAATCTTTCAAGTTCTTTCAACTTATTATTCCTTGTTAATTGTGCTACCATGAAAAGCAACATAAATCTAGAGTAGACAATGTGGATTAGTGGTAGACTGCTTGCATAGCATGCATGAAGCCCTGAGTGTGAATCCTCAGTACTATATAAACAGAATAGGCCAGAAGTGGTACTCTGAGTCAAGAGGTAGAATGTGAATCTTGAGCAAAAGAAGCTCATGGGCAGTGCCCAGGCCTAGATTCAAACCCAGGACTGCGCTGTCCCCCAAACAGTAAATCAGCAAAATCAACTGGTTTTTGACTGTGTACAATTTAATCCATTAGAACGGAGTGGAACGAGTTAATGGCAGTAATCGTCGAAGATGCCAATGAAAGGTGAGATGCTTACATTGTCTACACATACACACACCCATACATACACAGGTACATAAAGATACACAGATAGGAAGCCAGATTTCCTAGGAAATGTATAAAAAAGTTGGCATTCAGATCGTTTCTACACCAATCCTTCCTTTAGCAAGTTAGGGAATGAGTAAAAAGAGTCACAAGACACATTTTGTGGTATTTCAGTGCACTTGTCAAGAAAACTCTGAGAACACTATTAGATATTCTGTGCATTAGCCCCCAGTGGAATGGGTAGTTTAAGTTTTGTAAGAGTATAGTAACAAATTTGCACAATCAAAGTACATCTTGCATGCACAATGTATCTCACAGCCTTAAAGGATATCCCTCCATGTCAGGGGTGTAAAGCAGGAGCTTTCTTTATCCCTTTTCCATACAGTGTTTGTTGACAAACCTCCACATCATCCTATTGGTCCCAGCAATATTTATTTATTTAGTGCGGATCCCAGGGTATTAACTCAGTTATTGTACCCCTACACTGAGTTGTTTTGTTTAGAGCTACTCTTGTGTTCCTGGAGCTACAGGTCTGCTTCTGTTTTTTTCTGAGTCCTTTGTATGAGATAAGATTCTCACAGAATTTCCCTCCCTGACAGGCTTCAAGCCATGCTCCTCAGGTCTTATTGTGCCAGGGAGGCCGGTGTTCCTGGTGTGACATTGGGCACACAGCTCTGTTCTCTTTTAAGTGTGATACTCATATTGTAGCTTAAATGTTAATTTTTAATCAAGATTCCAACCTTTCTGATAAGGTCGTGGCATATCTTACATAAAAGATTTAATCTTGGAATTATAAAACGTTCAGATTTCATTTGATGTGTTGAGACTGTGGTTAACGATAAAATCATGTGTCAAATGACAATGATTATGGGTCTAGAGTGTGTGTGTGTGTGTGTGTGTGTGTGTGTGTGTGTGTGTGAGTGCATGTGTATGATTATTATGGGTAGAAGTTTGACCCATGTACCTCTTCCTCATTAAATGAAGTAGACTTGATGTAGCCCAGCATTTTGCTGGTTAATTGGAGGTGAAATCCCCAAAACTTCCTAATCTTGTTGACTTCAAATTGCTCTCATCTAGTCTCAGCTTCTGAGTAGATAGGATCATAGATCTGAGACAGGAGCATGTTCATCCATCCTAGATTATGATGAAAGCACATACAGAGCTAGCACCAAATATGTCTGCATAAGGAAAGTGCTATTCTAAATCGAACACCTAGATGACATACACATGGCTCTGATTTCAAGACTGGGTGCTTTGGAGAGGTTTTTGTTGGGTTAGAAGAAGTAGATGCATAGGTCAAGGGACTTAGCACCTGCTTACCGTGCATGATCAGCCCTGTAGTAAAACTGTGATTTCTACCACGTAGTCTAAATTAAGTTTCTATTTTTCTTAATCGCAGTGACCTGAACACTGACAGGGTGGTGGCCATCCAGTCTGGGGAACCACTAAAAACTGGGTAAGTTGTTTTCATTTCGATCTTTGTGATAAAACTTTTTGGAGAATGGTGACAGTAAAAAGAATATGTGACAACCTATGAAAATCTATCCATAATAATTTTCAATTTTGAAGGTAAAGACAAAATGATAGAGCAGCTCAAGTAGCCTCGGTCACGATCTGCTGTGAATTCAAGGTCTGGCAATCACAACCCTTAGAGTATCAAAGTGCATGTATGCCTCTCCTGTTGAGGCAAGGGAGGTGAGACTCCTGCTCAGAATCCAGGAGGTAGTCCCAGGCCTCAGTAGAAACTGGTAAAATGTAGATCATCAACCCTGGACCAAGGCTTCATTCTCCTGGCCTCAATAGTCCTTAAGGCACCATCACACTAGAAGGGAGTCTTGCTTGTAGCTTGGTGTTTCTTGTCCCTATCTGGCAGGCAGTAAAGACAGCCATGGGTAGTATAAGCAAAGAAGGAATTTAGAGAATGTGGGGAGTAGAATATGGAAAATTTGTTCAACAACCAAAGGGCACTAAGCAATTTGATTTATGTACTAGGAAATATAGTTTTCCTCTTTTCGTTTTTTATCTCCTTCTGTTTCTTCATTTCAGCCAAGGTCTTAAAGTCTGTTTCTGAGATCTTTTGCTTAAGACTGACACTCTACCTCAAGTCCCACAGTCCTATGTCATGTTTATTGATACTTCATAGGATATAGGAGCCCCATGGACTTTGTGGTCAATGCTGGTTACAAGTGATCCTCAGATCTCAGCTGCCTGAGAAGGGAGGATTTTATGTCAAAACCACAGGTACCTGGACTAGGACAGAGTAGGTTTTTTTTTTTTTTTTCAAATTTTTTTTATCAAACTGATGTACAGAGAGGTTACAGTTTCATACGTTAGGCATTGGATACATTTCTTGTACTGTTTGTTACCTTGTCCCTCATGCCAGTATAGGTTTTATATCACTACTGCAACCTTCCTTTAGCCAGCTGTAATAGTGTACATTTTCAGCTAGAAACCTCATTTCTAGGAAAATTATACTCTTTTTCATGTAACTGAATACATAAAACTTTCAAGTTCTTCCAATTTATTAGGCCTTGTTAATTGTGCTAACGTGAAAGGAAACCTAAAACTACAGTAGGCAATGTGGGTTAGTGGTAGACTGATTGCCTAAGCGGCATGAAGCCCTGGGTTTGATTCCTCAGTACCACATACACAGAAAAAACCAGATGTGGTACTCTGGCTCAAGTAGTATAGTGTTAAGCTTGAGCAAAAGAAGCTCATGGACAGTGTCCAGGCCCAGAGTTCAACCCAGGACTGCACTGTCCTCAAAATGGTAAATCATCAAATTCAACTGGTTTTTGACTGTGTACAATGTAATCCTTTAGAATGGAGAGGTATGAGCTAATGGCAATAATCGTGGAAGATGCCAATCAAAGGTGAGATGCTTACATTGGGTATACATGCACACACACATACACATGCACACATGTAAATAAAGGTACACAGATAGGAAGCCAGATTTCCTAGGAACTGTGTAAAATAGTTGGCATTAACATCGTATCTGTACCAATCCTTCCTTTAGTAAGTTAGGTGTATCGAGTGAAAACACAGTCACAAGACACATTTTGTGGTATTTCAGTGCACTGTCAAGAAAACTTTGAGAACACTATTAGATATTCTGTGCATTAGCCCCCAGTGGAATGGGTATTTTAAGTTTTGTAAGGCTTTAGTAACAAATTTGCACAATCAAAGTACATCTTCCATGCACAATGTATCTCCCACAGCCCTAAAGGACATCCTTCGATATCAGGGTTTAAAGCAGCAGCTTTCTTTATACCTTTTTTATATAGTGTTTGTTGACTAATCTCTAAGATATTGAGTCATCGTATTGATCTCTGCAGTATTTATTTATTTACTACAGGTCCCTGCATTTTAACTCAGATATTCTACCCCCACACTGAGTTATTTTGTTTAGAGCTACTCTTGTGTTCCTGGAGATACAGGTCTGCTTCTGTCTTTTTCTGAGTACTTTGTATGGGATAAGATTCTCACAGAATTTCCCTCTCTGACCGGCTTCAAGCCATGCTCCTCAGGTCTAATTGTGCCAGGGAGGCCGGTGTTCCTGGTGTCAGACATTGGACACTCAGCTCTGTTCTCTTTTGAGTGTGAAACTCTTATTGTACCTTAAAGGGTAATTTTTAAACAAGATTCCATCCTTTCTGATAAGGTCGTGGTATATCTTACATAAAAGATTTAACCCTTGGGATTTCATTTGATGTGTTGAGACAGGGGTTCCCGATAAAATCATGTGTCAAATGACAATGATTATGGGTCTGGTGTGTGTGTGTGTGTGTGTGTGTGTGTGTGTGTGTGTGTGTGTGTGTGTGTGTGTGATTATTATGGGTAAAAGTTTGACCCATATACCTATTCCCCATTAAATCAAATAACTTGATTTGCCCAGCATTCTGCTGTTTAATTGGAGTTGAAATTCCCAAAACTTCCTAATCTTGGCGACTTCAAATTGCTCCCCTCTCTTCTAAGCCTCTAAGTAGATAGGATCATAGATCTGAGACATGGGAATGTCCATCCATCCTAGATTATGATGAAAGCACATACAGAGCGAGCACCAAATATGTCCGCATAAGGAAAGTGCTCTTCTAAATTGAACACCTAGATGACAAACACATGGCTCGGATTTCAAGCCTGTGTGCTTGAGAGAGGTTTAGTTGGGTTTGAAGAGCAGGAGGTACAGCTCAAAGGACTGAACACCTGCTTTCCATGCAAGGTCAGCCCTGTATTAAAACTGTGATTTCTTCCACATAGTCTAAATTAAGTTTCTTTTTTTTTTTTTTTCACAGTGACCTGAACATTGACAGAGTGGTGGCCATCCAGTCTGAGGAACCACTAATAACTGGGTAAGTTGTTTTCATTTCCATCTATGTGATAAAACTTTTTGGAGAATGGTGACAATCAAATGAATATGTGCCAACCTATGCAAAACTATCCATAATAATTTTCAATTTTGAAAGTAAAGACAAAAATGATATAGCAGGTCAAAGTAGCCTTGGTCACGATCTGCTGTGAATTCAAGGTCTGGCAATCACAATCCTTAGAGTATCAAATTGCATGTATGCCACTCCTGTAGAGAGGCAAGGGAGGTGAGACTCCTTCTAAGAATCCAGCAGATAGTCCCAGGACTCGGTAGAGACCGGGAAAATATAGATCATCTACCCTGGACCAATGCTCCATTCTCCAGGCCTCCATAGCCCTAAAGGCACCATCGCACTAGAAGGGAGTTTTGCTTATAGCTGGTGTTTCTTGTCCCTATCTGGCAGGCAGGAAAGACAGCCATGGGTAGTATAAGTAAAGACGTAATATAGAGAATGTGGGGAGCAGAAAATGGAAAATTTGTTCAACAACCAAAGAGCACTAAGCAATTTTATTTATTTACTAGTAAATATAGATTTCTTTTTTTTTTTTTAAATCTCGTTCTGTTTCTTCATTTCAGCCTAGGTCTTAAGGTCTGTTTCTGAGCGCTTTTGCTTAAGGCTGACAATCTAGCACACGTCCCACAGTTCTTTTTCAGCTTTATTGATACTTCATAGGTTATAGGAGTCCCATGGACTTTTTGGTCAATGCTTGTTACAAGTGATCCTCAGATCTCAGCTGCCTGAGAAGGGAGGATTATATCTCAAAACCACAGGCACCTGGACTAGGACAGAATAGTTTTTAAATCAGTAATTAAATCTTCCTTTTGCCAGGTGTAATAATGTACATTGTCAGCTAGAAACCTCATTTCTAGGAAAATTATACTCTTTTCATGTAACTGAATAAATAAATCTTTCAAGTTCTTTCAACTTATTATTCCTTGTTAATTGTGCTACCATGAAAAGCAACATAAATCTAGAGTAGACAATGTGGATTAGTGGTAGACTGCTTGCATAGCATGCATGAAGCCCTGAGTGTGAATCCTCAGTACTATATAAACAGAAAAGGCCAGAAGTGGTACTCTGAGTCAAGAGGGAGAGTGTGAATCTTGAGCAAAAGAAGCTCATGGGCAGTGCCCAGGCCTAGATTCAAACCCAGGACTGCGCTGTCCCCAGAACGGTAAATCAGCAAAATCAACTGGTTTTTGACTGTGTACAATTTAATCCTTTAGACCGGAGAGGAACGAGCTAATGGCAGTAATCGTGGAAGATGCCAATCAAAGGTGAGATGCTTACATTGTCTACACATACACACACCCATACATACACAGGTACATAAAGATACACAGATAAGAAGCCAGATTTCCTAGGAAATGTATAAAATAGTTGGCATTCAGATCGTGTCTGTACCAATCTTTCCTTTAGCAAGTTAGGGAATGAGTGAAACCACAGTCACAAGACACATGTTGTGCTATTTCCTTGCACTGTGAAGAAATCTCTGAGAACACCCTGCTGGGCCAGCCGGCAGGGGAGCAGGAATCCTGACTGAGGGGCGGCGGGGATAAGGAAAAGGAAAAATAAGGCAAGAGAAAAAAGACAAGAGACAAAGATGGGGTATGGGAGGTCTGCAGCCGTAAGGTTGAACCTCAAGACTGCAGCAACAGTTTATTCTTAACTTCCAGCTTATATGCTGTTTTGGAACCAGAGAATAGCATAAGGTTGTTAAAATTTAAGAACACACAGGGGCTTTGAAGTTGGCAAACATTTGATTATGGTAAACACAGGAAAAGGTAGATTAACATAGGAATCTACTCCCGTGGACATAGCAAGGTGCAGACAATGGCAAAGCAATTCCAGATAGTGGCCATGAGCAAAGGTCCTTGCATCTGGTACATCCTAGAGATAACAGCACAGCCCGTGGTAAGGATGAATCTAGCTGCAAGTTTGGCTCCCGACATTCCGGCGACATCAGCACGGCCAGAGGTCAGGATGAGCTTAGCTGCTAGCTCAGCTCCCTACAAACACTATTAGATATTCTGTGCATTAGCCCTCCGTGGAATGGGTAGTTTAAGTTTTGTAAGAGTATAGTAACAAATTTGCAAAATCAAAGTACATCTTGCATGCACAATGTATCTCACAGCCTTAAAGGATATCCCTCCATGTCCAGGGTGTAAAGCAGGAGCTTTCTTTATCCCTTTTCCATATAGTGTTTGTTGACAAACCTCCAAGTCATCCTATTGGTCCCTGCAATATTTATTTATTTAGTGCGGGTCCCAGAGTTTTAACTCAGATATTGTACCCCAACACTGAGCTGTTTTGTTTAGAGCTACTCTTGTGTTCCTGGAGCTACAGGTCTGCTTCTGTGTTTTTCTGAGTACTTTGTATGAGATAAGATTCTCACAGAATTTCCATCCCTGAAAGGTTTCAAGCCATGCTCCTCAGGTCTTATTTGGCCAGGGAGGCCGGTGTTCCTTGTGTGATTTATTGGGCACTCATCTCTTCTCTTTTGAGTGTAAAACTCTCATTGTACCTTAAATGTTAATTTTTAAACAAGATTCCATGCTTTCTGATAAGGTCGTGGCATATCTTACTTAAAAGATTTAATCCTTGATGTATAAAATGTTGGGATTTCATTTGATGTGTTGAGACTGGGGTTCCCGATAAAATCATGTGTCAAATGACAATGATTAGGGGTTGTGAGTGTGTGAATGTGTGTGTGTGTGTGTGTGTGTGTGATTATTATGGGTAAAAGTTTCACCCATGTACCTATTCCTCATTAAATCTAATACACTTGATGTAGTCCAGCAGTTTGCTGTTTAGCTGTAGATGAAATTCCCAAAACTTCCCAATCTTTGTAACTTCAAATTGCTCTCGTCTAGTCTCAGCCTCTGAGTAGATAGGATCATAGATCTGAGACAGGGGCATGTCCATCCATCCTAGATTATGATGAAAGCACATACAGAGAGAGTACCAAATATTTCAGCATATATCTGTGTGTGTGTTTGTGTGTGTGTGTGTATTTGTGTTTGTTTTTGTGCATGTTTTCAAGCGTCTCATCTATCGCTGATATCTTCTAATATTAACTATTGTCTTCTAAATAGTCTAACTTAAGTTTTTCTTTTTTTTTTTTACAGTGACCTGAGCACTGACAGGATGGTGGCCATCCAGTCTGAGGAACCACTAAAAACTGGGTAAGTTGTTTTCACTTCCATCTATGTGATAATACTTTTTGGAGAATGATGTCAATGAATAGAGTATGTGACAACCTTTGAAAAACTATCCATAATAATTTTCAATTTTGAAAGTAAGGAGAAAATGGTAGAGTATGTCAAAGGAGACTTGGTCATGATATGCTGTCAGGTCAAGGACTGGTAATCACAATCCTTAAGAGTATCAAAGTACATGTACGCCGTTCCTGAAGAGGCAAGGGACGTGAGTTTCAGTCTTATAATCAACGAGGTTTTACCAGTGCTCTGTAGAGTCCAGGACAATGCAGCTCCTCGTCCCAGGACTAGTGCTTCATTCTCCAGGACTCAATAGCCCTGACAGCCCACCATCATATTGGATGTGTATCCTACTTCTACCCTGGTGTCTCTTGTACTACTGGCCGTCTGGAAAGACAGCAATGGTTAAGGCATTCAGAGGAAATAAAGAGAACAGAAGAAGGGCAATATTGAAAATGAGTTTTAAAAGGTCATTATGCATTAAGTAGGAACCAATCTTTTTCTTTTTTATTGTTCAAGTCCTTTGTCATGTACTCTGGTCCGGAGTCTTGTCCGGAGCTGTTTATCTCAGTCCCTGGCACTCTTTCACTTGACGCATGGCATCAATTTCAGCTTCTTTGGCATTTGATTAAACACATGACTCATGGACTTTATGGTCCATGGTAGTTAGAATCTGTAATCCTCAGATCTCATCCTCCTGAGCAGCTAGGATTATAGCCTAGAACCATAGACCCTAGATTGTGTAAGTAGACAGGGAATAAACAGAGCATAGGAAGCAGAATATTGAAAATTTGTTGAACAATTAAAGGGCACCTTTGGGCTGGAGGCATAGCTCAGTGATTAGGGCACTATATTTTTTCTTATATTTACTGGGAAAGATATTTTGTTTCTTCTGTTTTTTTTTTTTCCTGGTTCTTGTGCTTCAGCTAAGGTCTTAAGCTCTGTTCCTGAGCTCCTTTTGCTCAAGAATGGCACTCCAGTACTTGACCCACAGAAGTATTTCAGGTTTTTTGATAATTAATTGGAGATATGAGTCTCATAGACTTTTGTTCCATGCTGGTTAAAAGTGATCATCAGATCTCAGCTGCCTGAGAAGGTAGGATTATATTCCAAAACCACAGGCACCTGGACTAGGACAGAAGTATTTTTAAATCAATAATGAAATCTTCCTTTAGCCAGCTGTAATAATGTAATTTTTCCCCCTAGAAGTCTCACTTCTAGGGAAAATAGAAATACTCTTTTTCATGTAATGGAATGGGTAAAACTTTCAAGTACTAGGTTAATCGTAGACTAGGTTAAAAGTAGGTAACATGAAAGAAAACATAAATCTCAGGCTAGGAATGTGTCTAGTGGTAGAGTGCTTGCCTTGAATGTATGAAGCCCTGGGTTTGATTCCTCAGTACCACATACACAGAAAAAGCCAGTAGTGATAGAGTGCTAGCCTTAAGCCAAAGAAGCTCATGGACAGTGCCCAAGTCCTGAGTTCAAACACCAATTCTGGCAAAAAAAAGTAAAACTACAATATATGTGTGCATATGTGTCACACATACAAACACACACAGATATGAAGCCAGATTTCCCTGGAAAGATATAAAACAGTTGGACATTTAGAGTATATCTGTAGCAGTCCTCCATTTAGGAAGTTATGTGAATGAGAGAACACAGTAACAAGAAACATTTTGTGCTATTTCAGTGCACTGTCAAGAAAACTCTTAGAACGCTATTAGATATTCTGTGCATTAGCCCCTACTGGAATGGGTAGTTTTTTTCCATGACTGTAGTAACAAATGTACACAATCAAAGTCCATATTGCATCAACAATGTTTCTCATAGCCCTAAGGGATATCCCCCCCACGTCAGGGCTATAAAGCAGGATCTTTCTTTACCCCTTTTCCATATACTGTTTGTTGACAAATCTATGACATATGGAGTCATCCTATAGATCTCTGCCTTATTTATTTGTTTGTTCATTTGTTTAGTACAAACACCAGAGGTTTAACTCAGATATTGTGCGCCAACACTGCGTTGTTTTGTTTAGAGCTACTTCACTATCCCTGGAGCTACAGGTTGCCTTCTGGCTTTTTCTGAGTACTTTGTATGAGATAAGATTCTCACAGAATTTCCCTCCCTGACTGGCTCTGAGCCATGCTCCTCAGGTCTCATAGTCCTAGGGAGGTCATGTTCCAGACGTGAGACATTAGGTGTTCAGTTCTGTCCTCTTTTGAGTGTGAAAAATTATTGTACCTGAAATACTAATTTTTTAAATGATTCCAACATCTGATAAGCTAGTGGTATATCTTAAATAAAAGGTTTAATCCCAGAACTATTACATGTTTGGATTTGATTTGATGAGTGGAGACTGGGGTTCCTGATAAAATCATGTTTCAAATGACAATGATTAGGGGTCTGCTGTGTGTGTTTGTGTGTGTGCGTGTGTGTGCGTGTGTGTGTGTGTTTATTATGGCTAAATGTTAGAGCCACGTACATATTCTGTTTTAACTCTTAAATACACTTTACTTAGCCCAGAATTTTGTTGGTTAATTTGAGATGAAATTCCCAAAGCATCCTAATCCGGGTGACTTCAAATTGTTCTCTTCTAGTCTCAGCTTCTGAGTAGATAGGATCATAGATTTGAGACAGGGGAATATCCAACCATCCTAGATTATGATGACAGCACACACAGATATATCACCAAATATGTCAGCATAAGGAAAGTGCTATCCTAAATTGAACACCTACATGGCAAACACATGACTCTGATTTCAAGCTTGAGTTCTTGAGAGAGCTTTTGTTTGGTTCGAAGTACAGGAGGTACAGCTCAAGGGACTGAACACCTGCTTAGCATGCATGGTCAGCACTGTAGTAAAACAGTGTGATTTCTTCCACATAGTCTAAGTTAAGTTTCTATTTTTTGTTCACAGTGACCTCAACACTGGAAGAGCGGTGGCCATCCAGCCCGAGGAACCACTAAAAACTGGGTAAGTTGTTTTTGTTTTCATCTGCGTGATAATTTTTTTTGGAGAATGATGACAACAGAAAGAATATGTGACAGCCTATGAAAAACTGTCCATAATAATTTTCAATTTTGAAACTAAAGAGAAAATGATAGAGCAGGTCAAAAGAGACTTGGTCATGATCTGCTGTGAATTCAAGGATTGGCAACTGCAATCCTTAGAGTATTGAAGTGCACGTATGTAACTCCTGAAGAGCCAAGGGAGGAGAAACTCTCTCTCAGAATCAAGGAGGTAGTCCCAGGGCTCTGTTGAGCCCAGGACAATGCAGCTCATTGTCCTAGGACCAATGCTTCATTCTCCAGGACTCAATAGCCCTGATGGCCCACCATCATATTGGATGGGAGTCCTCTTCTAGCCTGGTGTCTGTTGTCACTACTGGCAGGCTGGAAAGAGAGCAATGCGTAATGTAATTAAGAGGAAATAAAGAGAACAGAGGAAGCACAATATTGAAAATTAGTTTTAAAAGCGCCGTTATACTTATAGCAGGAAGCAAGTATTTCTTTTTATTGTTCATGTCTTTGGGCATGTATTCAGGTCGTGAGTACTGTTCTGAGTTCTTTTGCTCAGACCCTGGCACTCTACCACTTGACCCACTTCACCAATTTCAGCTTTTTTAGTATTTGATTGAACGCATGTGTTTCCTGGACTTTTCGATCAATGATGGTTACAAAGTGTAATCCTCAGATCTCAGCCTCCTGTCGGCTAAGATTATAGCCTAGAACCATAGGTACCTGGCCTTGCAGAAAACTTTTTTTTTCCAGTCCTTGGCTTAAACTCAGGGGCTGCTTGCTGTCCCTGTATCTCTTTTTGCTTATGGCTAATGCTCTACCACTTGAGCCATTGTGCCATTTCTGGACTTTTCTGAGTAGTTTATTGGAGCTAAGAGCTTCACAACTTATCTACCCCTTCTGGCTTTGAACCATAATGCTCAAATCTCAGCCTCCTGACAAGCTAGCATTACAGGGATAAGCCAGCCACTGGTATCGATCTAGAAAGAAAATTTTAATCATGTCTGAAACCATTACTTAGCATCTATAAACCTGTAAATTTTACTGAAGCCTCACTTATAGGGAAAAGAAATACACCTTCTCGTATGACTAAATATGAAAAACTTTCAAATTCCACCAATATAGTAGTTCCAGGTAAATTGTAGATAATATGAATGAAAAATCTGTGAATTTACCTGTTTATTTTTACATTTTACATTTTACCCTAGATAAAAATGAACCAACAGAGCCTACATAGGAAGATGGCAGCCAAAAGTCAGATGCATGCACATGTATATGCGTTCATATACCTGTACATAAAGATACACAGATATTAGGCCACAGTTTCCCAGGAAGTCTGTCAAAGTTTAGCCAGTGCAGGTTATGTGTATTGCATTCCACTCTTTTCCAAGTTATATGAATGAATGAGAACCCACTCAGAAGACAGACTTTGTGCTATTTCAATGATCCTTGAAAAAAACTCATAGAATGCTATTAGATATTTGTGTATGAGATCCTATTCAAATGTGTAGTATAAGATTTGTACAACTGTAGTAACAAATTATTACAGAAAAATAGGGCATGCAACAACAGTTTATGTCACAGCCATGAGGGATAGAATTTTCGTGTTCAGGCTATAAGGGAAATCTTTCTATACCTCTTTCCTATAGGCTATTTGTTGAAAATTATATGACATGTAGACTGAACCTCTAGGTCTCTGCCTTATTTATTTGTTCATTCATTCATTCATTCATTCATTCATTCACTCATTTGGGTCCTGGAGCTCTAACTCAGATCTTGGGCACCAATCTTGAATTGTTTTGTTTAGGGCTATAGGGCCTTAGCCTTTGAGCTACAGGTTGACTTCTGGCTTTTCCTGAGTTGTTTGTATAGATAAGTATGTCTGAGAAAACCATGATCCTCAGATCTGAGCCTGCTGAGCCAGCTAGGTTTCTAAGCACGAGCCATCCTGTGTTCAGCTCTGCCTTATTTTGAATATGAAATTCTTTCTGTAGCTTGCATGCTAATTTTAGTCTGAATAGTTTAGGGACAGAGTTCTTTGGATAAATGGTTTAGTTCCTGAACTCTGACTCTAAATTGAGCAGCTATTTGGCAAATATATGACTTTGATTTCAAACCAAAGCACTTGACAGAGGTGGCATTGGGTCAGAGGGGCTGGAGATAGAGCTCGAGAGACTGAGCGCGTGCCTAGCACATCCAGGCCATGGTTCCAAAAAACAGCACTGTAGTAAAACAGATTTCTTCTACAAAGTCCAACTTAAATTTCTGTTTTTTTTTTTTCATTTATTCACAGTGAGGAAAATGAATTAAGGGAAGTTGTTATCCACGCTGATGAACCTGAGACATCTGGGTGAGTTGTATTCATTTTCCTATGGATGATAAATCTTTTTGGAGTATGATGACAATTGAAGGAATATGTGATGACCTATGCAAAACTGTCCGTAATAATTTTCATTTTTCAAACTAAAGAGAAAATGATAGAGTAGGTCTAAAGAGACTTGGTCATGGTCTGTTGTGAATATAGAGCTGGCAACCACATTCCTTAGAGTATCAAAGTGCATGTCTACAATTCCTGAAGAGCCAAGGGAAGTGAATTTCCCTCTCAGAATCAAGAAGGTAGTTCCATTGTACTGTGGAGCCCGGGACAATGGAGCTCATGGACCCTGGACCAATGCTTCATTCTTCAGGACTCAATACCCCTGAAGGCTACCACCACCCTGGATGGGAGTCCTGCTGCTAGCCTGGTGCTACTTGTGGGTCTTTGTGGCAGGAAGGAGAGAGGGTCCTCGGTAGTGAAAGTAAACAGGATATAAACAGAGCACCGGAGGCAGAATATTGAAAATCTGTTCAACAATAAAAGAGCACTATACATTTTCTTATATTTACTGGAAAAGAAATTTTTTTCTACTGTTTTATCTTTTTCTTTTGGTTCTTATGATTCAGCTAAGTTCTTAGGCTCTGTTTCTGAGCTCCTTTTGCTCAAGAATGGCATTCTACCACTTGACCAGAGAGATATCTCAGGTTTTTTGGTAGTTAATTGATGATACGAGTCTGATAGACGTTTGGTCCACGCTCATTAAAAGTGATCATCAGATCTCAGCTGCCTGAGAAAGTAGGACTAGGACAGAAATATTTTAAAATAATTCGTGAATTCTTCCTTTAGCCAGCTGTAATAATGTAATTTTCCCCCTTGAAACCTCACTTCTAGGGAAAATAGAAATACTGTATTTCATGTAACTGAGAAGGTAAAACTTTCAAGTACTCTCAATTTATTAGACTAGGTTAATTATCACTAATGTGAAAGGTAACATAAATCTAGAGCTGGGAATGTGGGTTAGTAGTAGAGTGCTTGTTTGGCATGCACCAAGCCCTGGGTTTGGTTCCTCAGTACCACATAAACAGAAAAAGCCAGAGTGGTGCTATGGCTGAAGTGGTAGGGGGCTAGCATTGAGCAAAAAGAAGCTCATGGACGGTGCCCAGGCCCTAGGTCAGGCAAAGACTAGAGAAAAAAAAGTAAATTTACAAATTCACCTGGTATTGACTATGTACAATTTAATCCTTTAGCCTGAAGAACATACCAACCGATATTACATTGGAGGAGATCAGTGATAGGTGAGATGCATAGATGCATATATATATGTATATATATATATACATACATACATACACATAGACATGCACATAAATATGCAGAAATATGAAGCCAGATTTCCTGGGACCTATATAAAACAGTGGGCATTCAGATTTTATCTGTAGCAATCCTCCCTTTAACAAGTTAGGTTAATGAATGAGAACACCGTCACAAGACACATTGTGCTATTTAAGTGCACTCTCAAGAAAAGTCTTATAAGTCTACTACATCTTCTGTGCATGACCCCTACTGGAGTGAGTAGAATACATTTACTATCCCTGTAGACAAAATTTACACGAGCAAAGTATATCTTGCATGAACAATGTATCTCACTGACCTAAGGGATAGAGATCTCATGTCAGGGCTGTAAAGCAGGATCTTTCTCTATCGCTTTTCCTATATGCTAATTTTTGACAAATCTATAGCATTTAGAGTCATCCGTTAGATTTCTTATTTGGTGATTTATGTATATAATTATTTATTTAGTGCAGGACCCAGAGTTTTAACTCAGATATTGTACCCCAACACTGAGTTGTTTTGCTTAGAGCTACCACTCTATCCCTGGAGCTACAGGTCGACTCCTGGCCTTTTGTGAGTACTTTGTATGAGATAAGATTCTCACACAATTTCCCTCCCTGACTGGCTTCACGCCATGCTCCTCAGGTCTCATTGTCCTGAGGGAGGCTCATATTCCAGACGTGAGACATTAGGTGCTCATCTCTGTCTTCTTTTGAATGTGAAATTCTTACTGTACCTGAAATGCTAATTTTTAAATAAGATTCCAACATTTCTGATAATCTGAATAGTATAAGAACATGGTATATCTTAGATAAAAGGCTTAGTCCCTGGAATATGACATATTTGGAATTGATTTGATGTGTGATAACTGGGGTTCCCAATAAAATCATGCTTCAGATGACAATGATTAGGGGTCTGCTCTGTGTGTGTGTGTGTGTGTGTGTGTGTGTGTGTGTGTGTTTATTATGGTTAAAAGTTAGAGTCATGTGCCTATTCTGCTTTCAATATTAAATACATTTTTAGCCCAGCACTTTGTTGGTTAATTGGAGATGAAATTTCCAAGACTTCCTAATCTCGGTGGCTTCAAACTGTCTTCCCTTTGTCTCAGCCTTTGAGTAGATAGGATCATCTATTTGTGACAGGAGAATGCCCATCCATCCTAGGTTATGATGAAAGTACTAACAGGGGGACCACTGAATAAGCCAGCATAGGAAAAGGGTTATTCTAAATTGAACACCTAACTGGAAAATATATGGTTCTCATTTCAAACCTGAGCGCTTGAGAGAGGTGTTGTTGGGTCAGTAGAGTTGGAGATATAGCTCAAGAGACTGAGCACCTGCTTTGAGTGCATGGTCAGCAATGTAGTGACATGAACAATCTAAGGGAGATTGTCATCCATACCAGTGAACCCATAAAAACTGGATAGGTTTTTTTCATTTTCATTTCCATGATAAAACTTTTTGGAGAATGGTAACAATCGAAAAATATGTGACAACCTATGAAAAACTGTCCATAATAATCTCAGTTTTGGAACTAAAGGGAAAAAAGGTCAAAAGAGACTTGGTCATGATCTGCTGTGAATTCAAGGACTGGCAATCACTTTCCTTAGTCAGAGTATCCAAGTTCATATCTGCAACTCCTGAAGAACTAAGGGAGGTAAGACTCCCTCTCAGAATCAAGGAGGTAGTCCCATTGTACTGTAGAGCCTGGGACAATGGTGTGCATCGACCCTGGACCAATGCTTCATTCTCCAGGCCTCAATAGCCCTGAAGGCCACCATCACTCTGGATGGGAGTCCTGCTTCAGGGCTGATGCTCCTTGTCCCTATCTGGCAGGTAGGTGAGACAGATGTGGGTAGTATAATTAAAGGGAATAAAGAGAACAAGGGGAAACAGTATAATGAAAATATGTTCAACAACAAAAATGCATTCTATGTCTGGTTTTATTTACTTGGAAAGATATTTTGTTTTCTTTTGTCTATTTTATCCATCCTATTCCTGTGCTTCAGCTAGCTTCTTAAGCTCTGTTTCTGAGCTCCTTTTGCTCAGCACTCTACCACTTGCTCCACAGACCTTTTTCTGGTTTATTGATACTTAATAGGAGATAGGAGTCTCATGGACTTTGTGGTCTACGCTGGTTACAAGTGATCTTCAGATCTCAGTTGCCTGACAAGGGAGGACTATATACTAGAACCAAAGCTCCTGGCCTAGGACAGAAATAATTATTTAATTAGTAATAAAATCTTCCTTTAGCCAGCTGTAATAATGTAACTTTGCCCCTAGAAACCTCACTTCTAGGGAAAATAGAAATACTCTTTTTTCATGTAACTGGATAGTTAAAACTTTCAAGCTCTCCCAAATTATTAGACCAGATTTATTGCCACTGATGTGAAAGGAAACATAACCTAGAGCTGGGAATGTGGGTTAGTGGTAGAGTGCTTGCCTAGTATGCATGAAGGTCTGGGTTTGATTCCTCAGTACCACATAAACAGAAAAATCCAGAAGTGGTGCTGTGGCTCAAAAATGGTAGAGTGCTATCCTTGAGCATAAAGAAGCCAGGGACAGTGCTCAGGCCCTGAGTTCAAACTCCAAGTCTGGTATAAAAGGTAAATCTACAAATTTATCTGTTATATGCCTATGTATAATTTAATCCTTTAGCCCAGAGAAGAATGAACCAATAGTTAATAGTAGAAGATATCAGCAAAAGGTCTCAAGACCTAGCCAGGACTAGAGAAAAAAACATAAATTTACAAATTGAACAGGTATTGACTATGTATAATTTAATCCTTGCCCCGAAGAAGAATGCACCAACTGAATTAGTATTAGAAGACATCAGCGATAGGTGGGATGCATAGATGCACACACACACACACACACACACACACACACACACACAGACACACACACACACACACACACATAGACATGTACATAAATATGCAGAAATATGAAGCTAGACTTCCTGGGAACCATATAAAACAGTGGGCATTCAGATTATATCCGTAGCAATCTTTCCTTTAGCAAGTTAGGTTAATGAATGAGAACACCGTCACAAGACACATTGTGCTATTTCAGTGCACTCTCAAGAAAAGTCTTATACGTCTACTACATCTTCTGTGCATAACTCTTACTGGAGTGAGTAGTATACATTTATTATCACTGTAGACAAAATTACATGAACAAAATATATCTTGCATGAACAATGTATCTCACTGACCTAAGGGATAGAAATTTCATGTCAGGGCTGTAGAGCAGGATCTTTCTCTATCTCTTTTTCTATATGCTCCTATTTGACAAATGTATAATATTTAGAGTCATCCTTTAGTGCTCTTTTTTATTGATTTATGTACATAATTATTTATTTAGTACAGGACCCAGAGTTTTAACTCAGATATTGTACCCCAACACTGAGTTGTTTTGTTTAGAGCTACTCCTCTATCCCTGGAGCTACAGGTCGACTTCTGGGCTTTTATGAGTACTTTGTATGAGATAAGATTCTCTCAGAATTTCCCTCCCTGACTGGCTTCACGCCATGCTCCTCATGTCTCATTGTCCTGAGGGAGACTGGTGTTGCAGACATGATACATTAGGAACTCAGCTCTGTCTTCTTTTGAATATGAAATTCTTAGTGTACCTAAAATGCTATTTTTTAAATAAGATTCCAACATTTCTGACAATCTGAATAGTATAAGGATGTGGCATATCTTAGATAAAAGACTTAGCCCCTGAACTACTACATATTTGGAATTGATTTGATGTGTGGTGACTGGGGTTCCCAATAAAATCATGTTTCAAATGACAATGATTAGGGGTCTGCTGTGTGTGTGTGTGTGTGTGTGTGTGTGTGTGTGTGTGTGTGTGTGTGTGCGTGCGTGTATGTTTATTATAGCCAAAATTTAGAGTCCTGTGCCTATTCTGCTTTAAATTATTAACACACTTTTAGCACAGCATTTGCTGCTTACTTGTACATGAAATTCCCAAAACATCCTAATCTGGGTGACTTCAAATTGCTCTCCTCTCATCTCAGCCTCTGAGTAGATAGGATCATAGATTTGTGACAGGGGCATGCCCATCCATCCTAGATTATGATGAAAGTTACACACAGAGAGCTCACTGAATAGGCCAGCATAAGGAGAGTGCTATTCCAAATTGAACACCTAGCTGGAGAATACATGGCTCTAATTTCAAGCTTTAGTGCTTGAGAGAGTTTTTGTTGGGTTAGAAGAGCAGGAGGTACGGCTCAAGGGACTGAGCACCTGCTTAGCATGCATGGTCAGCACTGTAGTAAAACAGTGTGATTTCTTCTACACAGTCCAACTTAATTTTCTGTTTGTTTCTCAGCGAATTGGAAGAATTGAGGGAGTTGGTCATCTGCCCCAGTAAACGAGTAACAACTAGGTAAGTTATTGTTTTTCTCATGGTAAAACTTTTGGAGAATGATGACAATCGAAAGAATATGTGATATCCTGTGAAAAACTGTCCATAATAATTTTGAGTTATGAAACTAAAGAGAACATGATAGAGCAGGTCAAAAGAGACTTGGTCATGATCTGCTGTGAATTCAAGGAATGGCAGTCACTTTCCTTAGTCAAGATATCAAAGTACATTTCTGAAACTCCTGAGGAGCCAAGGGAAGTGCAACTCCCTCTCAGAATCAAGGAGGTAGTCCCGTTGTACTGTAGTGTCCCAGACAATGGAGCTCTTTGACCCTGGACCAATGCTTCATTCTCCAGGACTCAATAGCCCTGAAGGCCACCATAACACTGCAAGGGATTCCTGCTTCTAGCCTCGTGTTTCTTGTCCCTCTCTGGTAGGCAGGAAACACAGCCATGGGTAGTTTAAATAAAGCAGGAAAAAAAAAGTGAACACGGGATGCAGAATTTACTAGGAAAGACATCCTTTTCTTTTGTCTGTTTTTCTTCTATTCCTTGAATTTCAACTTGAATTCTGAGGACTGTCTCCCAGAGTCTATTTTGCTCAAGACTGTGACTCTACCACTTTACCCACAGTCCCTTTTCGGCTTGTTTGATAGTTAATTGGAGATTGGAGTCTCATGGACTCCAATGGTCTATGCCCATTACAAGTGATCCTCAGATCTCATTGCCTGTGGTGGTTTGATTATAGCCCTGAAGCACAAACACCTGGCCTAGGACAGGAATATTTTTCAGTCAGTAATATAGTCTTTAATTAACTATAAACATGTAATTTTTTCCCTAGAAGCCTCATTGGTAGAGAAAATAGAAATACTCTTTTTCATATAATTCAATGTTAGACTTTCAAGTTCTCCTAATATTAGGTCTGGTTACTTGTAGCCAACTTGAATGAAAAAGTAAATCAAGGGCTGGGAATGGGGCTTAGTGGTAGAGTGTTTGCCTAGAATGCATGAAGCCCTGGGTTTGATTCCTCAGTACCACATAAAAAGTGGGAAGTGGCACTGTGGCTCAAGTGGTGGTGCTAGACTTGAGCAAAAGAAACTCATGGACAATGCCCAGGCTCCGAGTTTAAACCCCAAAACTGGTTAAAAAAAAATCTACAAATTCACCTAGTATTTGATTGTGTATAATTTAATCCTTTAGCCCAGAGAAGAATGAAGCAACAAGTAGTATTGAATGATGTCAGTGATAGGTGAGATGCTTGCATACATGCATATATATATATATATATACACACATATATACATATATACACAAGTACATAAAGATAACAGATATGAAGCCAGATTTCCTGGAACTATATAAAATAGTTGGGCATCCAGAATATATCTGTAGCAATCCTCCCTTTAACAAGTTAGGTGATTTAGTGAGAGAACACAGTCACAAGACACATAGTGCTATTTCTGAGCACTTTCAAAAAAAAATAAAACCTCTTAGAACACTACATGAGCCCCTCCTTGAATAGGTAGTTGACATTTTCTATCATTGTAACAAGTTTTCACAAGCGAAGTACTCCTTGTATGAACAATCTACCAGTCCTAAGGGATAGAAAGCTCATGTCAGGGCTTTGAAGCAGAATGTTTCTATACCCCATTTCTTATATGCTATTTGTTGACAATTGTATGACGTATAGACTCATCGTCTATGTTTCTGCCTTATTTACTTATTTATTGAGTTCAGGTAAGGGAGTTTAACTCAGGTCTTGGGCACCAACCCTGACATTTTTTTTGCTTAGGGCTACTGCTCTATCCCTTGAACTACAGGTCAACTTCTGGCTTTTTTAAATAGTTTGTATGAAAATAGTATGTCATGTTCTTTCCTTCTTGGTCTGGCTTGAAACCACAATCCTTAGTTCTCAGCCTGCTGAGGAGCTAGGTTTCCAGGCATGAGCCATCATATGGTCAGGTGTGCCTTATTTTGAATGTAAAATTCTTTTTTTATTGTCAAGATGATGTTACAGAGGAGTTACAGTTTCATCTGTAAGGTAGTGAGTACATTTCTTTTCCAACTTGTTACCCCCCTCACTCATTGTTCTTCCACTTTCCCTCCATTCCAGTTCCCCTCACCCCAGTATATAGTTAGTTTACAGCATATTGTCTTATAAGTATTGCTGTTGCATTGGTTCCCTTTTACCCTTTCTCTCACCATTTTAATGTTCCCCTTCCCTTATTCAGACAAACATATATATAACCCAGGGGAACAAAATCAAATAAAGTGACAACAGGGCTAAACCATAGAAAGGTTTTTTTAAAAAAACAAACAGAATTTCACATAGCCCTTGATAAACCACTTTTTTCCACAACTTAGAGATCGTTTTGCTTAACATATGTGATCATTTGTACATAGCTACTGAGCTATTGTGATCGTCTGTTCAGACTAACCTAGACATATACTGATTATTACTATTATATCCATAAAGTCTTTGTTTCTTTGGTTCTGGCTCACTTCACTCAGTATGATTTTTTTCCCAAGTCTTTCCATTTCCTTATGAATGTGGTAGTGTCATTCTTTCTGACAAAAGCATACTTTTTTTCAAGCCAGCCCCTGCCTCAGGTCTAAAATTTCTTTATTTTGTGTTAAAGCAAGACAGACTCTTAGGATGGTGAACACAGGAAGTGTGTGCATGGACTCAGGCAGCACTGAACTGCCTAGGGCAGAAGGGATTTTTTTCCTAGGCAATATAGTTGAACTGGTAGAAACTAAACAATCTCCTTTTATGTGTTTTTTAATTCAGGAACAGAAAGCGTGAGTTATCCTATTTCCCAGGATTAAAATGTGCTTACATAAAACCTATCTTCTATTACAATGTAGTAAAATTTCAAAAAACTTACTTACAGTGGAATGAAATTCCACTTGTGTATACTAACAGCAGAGTAATTAGAACCAGAACATGAAGGCTGGCACTCATATGATGTCTGATGTCTTAGGTTCTTTAGACTTTCATAGTACCACTGTATCTGAATTGTCAGTAGTAAATAAGGATGGAGTTTCAAAGGGAAGATGAGAGATAAATGAGTATATAAAGCAGACATGCAGTGAAATGGAAGTATGGATAGGAATCCTAAATATATATACAATGTGTACATATGCACATAAACATATACTTTTAATGCATGTACATATATATATATATATGAAATCTGGAACATACAAAACAGAGAAAGGTGAAGATGAAGTTGGAAAGTTTATAGTGAGACTAATTGCAGTGCAGAATATCAACAATTTTAATGGATTTAGTCAAGCCACATTAAGCCTATCCTCAAAAAGAGGAGGAAGGAAGGAAGAAATAAATGATAGGAAGAGAGGAAACAAAAGGAACTCAGTACATTGTGAAATTATCCTCATGAATCCCTTGAAATTGTATATAAGCTTTGCCTATGTGCCTAAATACTTTCACTGAGAGATTTGTACATAACTTTCTGTTATCATTAGATCAATGAGGATAAGAAAAACCTGTCAGGAGAAGTATGGTTCCTCTATGTTGAATCCTTTTACATTCTTCATTTTAGTAATATATTCCTACTTTTGAGTCTATAGTGGATTGGACCAAAAGAGAAATCCTATTTACAGAAATGAAAAAGCAAGCAAATTAGAGGCTAGCAGCAGAACCATGCAAATGAAAGATGTAGCTTGTGCATGTATCCCATGTAATACAGACCCTGTTACTATGTGAAGCTAGTGTTCAGTGTTGTCATGTCTAGCTCTGCAACTATGTAAGACCCTCTGTCAGGCAAGATTTTGTGATGCTGGACAGTAGAAGCAGGCACAGGACTGGAGAATAAGGGACTTAAATAGAGTAGAAGGGATTTGTATATAGAAAACATAGTGCACCTATGAGGAAAACACAAAAAGCTAATACTCTACACTTTTGTTTCATAGCAAACACTGAACATAAGTGGTTAGTATTTTGATATTTTCTGAGATTAAATACACTCATTCCCAATCATAACACTCACTTGTAAGGAAAGGTGGGTTCAGATGAGATTCTCAATAACAGTGAGCCTGATCTTTGGAACTCACATATAATCAGATAGTGGTGTGAGGTCACTTTCAGGCCTAAAAAGAATACTTTATCTGAAAAGGTACCCACAGCACAAAAGGACTTAGGGCATAGAGCTAAAGCGGTAAAGCACTTGCCTAGCCAGCATGGATTATGCCCTTTTATCCAGTACTAATGAAATAAGAGTAGAACCGGATTGGAATTTGTAATGTTATCCTCTGAAACACTTTGGGATCACAGTGTCTTATTGAAAGTCTACTTATATGTTTTCAGTGAAAGCTCTGTAGATGATATCTATAGTTTGATGAAATGGAGTCAAAAAGGAAAAGATCACTAAAAGGAAGCTACTATAGTCATTGCTGCTGTTACTCTTAGTACCAGGCACTCCTTAGAAAATACCAGGTTTTCTATTTGGAGTTTCTAATAGATTGGATCAAAGGAGGCAATGAAATGACTAGGAGTTGAGAAACCCCACAGAGGCAAGGCCAAGGATGACAAAAGAATTTCATTAGCCAACCTGGGACTGCCTTGTCCTGGGTTACCTCATAACTAAGAGTAGCTGAGACCTCTAAGGGAGCAAGCTTCTTTTTTTTTTTTTTTTTGGCCAGTCCTGGGCCTTGGACTCAGGGCCTGAGCACTGTCCCTGGCTTCTTCCCGCTCAAGGCTGTAGCACTCTGCCACTTGAGCCACAGCGCCGCTTCTGGCCGTTTTCTGTATATGTGGTGCTGGGGAATCGAACCTAGGGCCTCGTGTATCCGAGGCAGGCACTCTTGCCACTAGGCTATCTCCCCAGCCCGGGAGCTAGCTTCTTTCTCTTTCTCTCTCCTCCTCTCCTCAGAACACACACCCTATAAATATATGTATATTGCCCCACCCCCAAGCCACCCACTGCCCAACTGCTCCAAATGATCCAACCCCTCCAACAGTTCGCCTCACCTCCCACCCACCCCCAGCAGCCCAGCTTGCATGGTGTCATGTCAGTGCCTGAGGGGACTTCCTGCCCCTCTGCCCCTCTGCCCCTCTGGTTCTCATTGCAATCCTGTTTGGATCTTAGAGGAGGAAGTGGTAGATATGGAGCAGTAGAAGCTGAGCACCATAGCAGAGATGATGCATGTGTTCCTTGTGATCCAAGGCTCTGTCACTATTCGAGGCTGGTGTCCCAAACCTTTACTAATATAGAGCTCTGCCACATGAGTGGATGGTTCTCATTTGAAACCCCTCACTTTTTGTCTAGTTCTCCTGATGCAGGCCTACAATCTCTTTATTTTGTGTTAAAACAAGACAGACAGGGCAATAAGGTAAATTATACCTTAAATCAGATATAAATCCAGTCACCAGAAAACAGAGAAGCCACATTCAGAGAAGTTGAATTTTGGAGTCTTTATGAAAAGGCCAGGGACTGCATGGTGGACTCTTCCTGTCTCAAAGACCAGCAGCCTCAAACAAAGCTTGCACCAAGCTTTTTAAAACAAGTGGGCTGGAGACCAATCCTCAGCAAAGCATTACACATAAACACAGCAGAAGCAGAGCTCCCCTGGGGTTAAACAACACAATGTATCTACATATTCCCCAAAGCAGGTCCCTCCTGCTTCTCCCTCTAGGTCTTGCAGCTGGGTGGATGGCTCCCAATCATCCTGACTAGGAGCCAGCATGTCTGTGAAACCACTAACCCCCAGCACCTGGCCAGGCACCATGAAGGCTGTGACTCAGTTTCCTCACTTCATTGCCCACTGTTTCTTATGTGCATGAAATCAGATCTTTGATTTTTTTCACCGAGAGAGCTTCAGTAGCCTCATTTGACCTTTTGGCATATACCTGTCATTATTAATATAACCAGCCTTTTCCAGGTCCTTCTGGGTAAGATTTACAAATCTTACAAAAGTACAAAATTACAAAATTACAAAATTTACAACATCACAAAAGTCTTAGTTTGAGCAGATCCAAAGCAGCCTTGCACCAGGAAGCAGTCGTGGGTGATGGAGTCAGGCAGGGGTCTCTTGTCCACTTTGGGGATGGTCATGATGATATACAGTCCTCTCCAGATGTCTGTCAGGCCTTTCTTGAACTTTACCCAAAAATGGATGGGCAGCAGCAGCAGTGTTTCCCAGCAGCTCTGATGGATTGTCATCCCTCCTGCTGGGTTGCCTGTCAATAACCACACAGACTGGTTAAAGAAGCTTAACCTAAGGCCTGACTTTAGTGAAATCTCCCATATTTTTCTGGTTTCTTTCCCTGAGTGTACTGGCTTTTGTAGGTTGGTGCTCCCACTGGTTTTTGAACTTGCATTTTTTTTTTTCCAGAGCTGGGGACTGAACTTGGGACCTTGAGCTCTGCAGGCAGGTGCTCTTCAGCTTAGCCAGATCTCCAGCCTCCCCACTGGTTTTTAAGGCAGCCTTTTATGCAGTGGCCCCTGGGTGATTATGCCAGGGGGATTACTTTTTTTTTTTTTTTGCCAGTCCTGGGCCTTGGACTCAGGGCCTGAGCACTGTCCCTGGCTTCTTCCCGCTCAAGGCTAGCACTCTGCCACTTGAGCCACAGCGCCGCTTCTGGCCGTTTTCTGTATATGTGGTGCTGGGGAATCGAACCTAGGGCCTCGTGTATCCGAGGCAGGCACTCTTGCCACTAGGCCATATCCCCAGCCCAGGGGGATTACTTTTATTAAAGAGATGTTAAACTATGCAGCCACATAGTAATGTAGAAGAAAGTAATCATTTTAATGTCAGCAGAAGCGGACAGATGAGCTCTCCCAGGTGGAGAGTAGCAGCCTGTTCTTAGGCAGAGGCGTAATTATATAGTATCAAGGAGGCTAAAGGAAGAAGTGGCTGGGAACAGGAAATCATCTGTAGTCACAGCTGGACACTGGAGATATCAGACCCTCAGGGTAAGACATTGTATGTATGTATTTATTTTGCCAGTCCTGGGACTTGAACTCAGGGCCTGAGCACTGTCCCTGGCTTCTTTTTGCACAAGGCTGGTAGCACTCTCCCTCTTGAGCCACAGCACCTACTTGCAGCTTTTTCTGTTTATGTGGTGCTGAGGAATCAAACCCAAGGCTTCATGGATGCTAGGCAAGCACTCTTACCACTAAGCCACATTCCCAGCCCCAGTAGGGCATTCTATAGGTGATTTATAGCCAGGGAAATCATTCTTTACCTGGCACATAGCTGGGACAGTATCTTCTAGTAGAAATAGCCATGAGAGCAGGAATGGGCATCCTGACTGTTACAGCAATATGATGCTGAAACAGGGTTGGGGGGTACGTGCAGTTTGGATGGGAATGGGCAACTGTGTAAAACATTCTATTTATTGGCACTTTAGCTGGGGCAATACCTTTAATGTCTCGGCACTAGAAGTAGCCATGGGACCAATATAGAACATTCTGACTGTGGAGCAACCCCATTGGGGCTGGGGTACATGCAATTTGGGTAGGAATGGGCAACTGGTTTATGGGTGACTCAAGATGAAGGCTGTCAACCTAAAATAGGGGTGGATATGCTAATACCAGATATACTTTAAATAAGGCTAGGATTTTCTAGGCAGTCATAGAAGGCTTGGCCTGTACCCATCTCTCAGAAGAGCAGTCTTCACACTTGCATACTTGTTACCATGCCTCTTTCTTTAATTTGTCCTGACTCGTTTTTCAAAAATGATTTTTGTCCCTTGATTTTAAGGGGAGTTGATGGGTGAAGATCCATTTTCTGTAACTTCTTCAAGCTGACTCAGGGATGCTGACCTTACCTAGGAATTTATAACTTTAGCCTACTTACCAAGATATAGCCAGGATTAGATGTCATGATTGTAGGGAATAGAGCTGACTCCATCTTGATTAGGGAAACAGGGTAGCAATTGTTAAAATGAAGTTAAATATTAGGTCAACCTGACCACAAAATTCAGCTTCTGTAAATAGCTTCTTTAACTTGTTTGTTGCTTGCTCTATCCCCTGTGTTAACCCCCTACATCTGTGCTACACTTTTACCTTTATAAACCCAGCTTGTTTATAAGCATGGTCTCTTGCCTGGAACTTATTAAGGGCCAAAATTATATCTGACAAACTTGTAAGAATCCTCTGCCCCTCTCTATGGGCCCACCTTCTATTGCTACAGAAAACCTGTGAGGCAAATTGGAGGAACAATTAAACAATCATTTTCATAGTCCTAAGTTTTTCTTTTCTCCCTTTAAACAAACATTTAGAACAATTTTACTTCCAAATTTTATATTTAGGAACCCTTTTCTGATTTTTTTTCTATCATGCTGGAAGAACCCAAACTTCCATTTCTGATTTTTTTTAAGTTTTACT